>NC_091758.1:22073583-22126083 GCF_043380555.1 Nothobranchius furzeri
TTATCTGGATCATGAGCCATGGTCTCTGTAGTGAGTAAAGACTTGTGCTATTTGATTTTGTGATCAATTTTAAAGTTAAAAGCAACATGAAGTAAAACTAAGGGGAGCTTGTATAGGTCATAACTGTCAGAGGCTACCACCCACAAATAACAAGCTACAATAACCTCACTGGACGTCAGCATAGTGTCAAAAGAAGTGCCCCGTGTGAGGGTCGAACTCATGACCTTCAGATTATGAGACTGACGCGCTACCTACTGCGCCAACGAGGCCGGGATAGACCTGCTGGTGCAACGTTTTACGTCCCAGAACAACAAAATATTATGCATTGTTCAATGTGCCTGGGTGGGCTTCTTGTGATCACGTTACTGGTTATTTCCAAAAGTCAGTGAAACACATCCCGACCCAATGCCTCTAGGCTACGATGCAATCTTTCAGCTTTGTATTTGGCTTTCATTTGCATTTTTCTAGACAGTCAAAAACAAAAGAGTAATTCTTTTAAAAATTGAAAGAATGAAGGATTTCCATGAACAAAAACAAAAGCGGCTTCCAGTCAAGACCACAACAATGGTTTGAAGATACAATGCAATGTCAGGCTTGCATTGAACCAGCCATGGTAAGACAGAGTCACCATAGGTTACATCGAGCCAGCCAGGAGTTGAACCTAGAATCTTCTGATCCGTAGTCAGACGCGTTATCCATTGCGCCACTGGCCCTATGTGAGCAATCAATTGAGACCATAATGCACAGTCTCCAGAATCATGATAGTTTGGTTGAAAATGGAAATGATGGGAACATAGAGTGAGAAGCTTTGGCCATTTATCACAAAAAGATGTCCCATAAGTCACAAGACTTGGTATGTGTTTAATTTGAAACAAGCACTATGTTTGACAGTTATCTGGATCATGAGCCATGGTCTCTGTAGTGAGTAAAGACTTGTGCTATTTGATTTTGTGATCAATTTTAAAGTTAAAAGCAACATGAAGTAAAACTAAGGGGAGCTTGTATAGGTCATAACTGTCAGAGGCTACCACCCACAAATAACAAGCTACAATAACCTCACTGGACGTCAGCATAGTGTCAAAAGAAGTGCCCCGTGTGAGGGTCGAACTCACGACCTTCAGATTATGAGACTGACGCGCTACCTACTGCGCCAACGAGGCCGGGATAGACCTGCTGGTGCAACGTTTTACGTCCCAGAACAACAAAATATTATGCATTGTTCAATGTGCCTGGGTGGGCTTCTTGTGATCACGTTACTGGTTATTTCCAAAAGTCAGTGAAACACATCCCGACCCAATGCCTCTAGGCTACGATGCAATCTTTCAGCTTTGTATTTGGCTTTCATTTGCATTTTTCTAGACAGTCAAAAACAAAAGAGTAATTCTTTTAAAAATTGAAAGAATGAAGGATTTCCATGAACAAAAACAAAAGCGGCTTCCAGTCAAGACCACAACAATGGTTTGAAGATACAATGCAATGTCAGGCTTGCATTGAACCAGCCATGGTAAGACAGAGTCACCATAGGTTACATCGAGCCAGCCAGGAGTTGAACCTAGAATCTTCTGATCCGTAGTCAGACGCGTTATCCATTGCGCCACTGGCCCTATGTGAGCAATGAATTGAGACCATAATGCACAATCTCCAGAATCATGATAGTTTGGCTGAAAATGGAAATGATGGGAACATAGAGTGAGAAGCTTTGGCCATTTATCACAAAAAGATGTCCCATAAGTCGCAAGACTTGGTATGTGTTTAATTTGAAACAAGCACTATGTTTGACAGTTATCTGGATCATGAGCCATGGTCTCTGTAGTGAGTAAAGACTTGTGCTATTTGGTTTTGTGATCAATTTTAAAGTTAAAAGCAACATGAAGTAACACTAAGGGGAGCTTGTATAGGTCATAACTGTCAGAGGCTACCACCCACAAATAACAAGCTACAATAACCTCACTGGACGTCAGCATAGTGTCAAAAGAAGTGCCCCGTATGAGGGTCGAACTCACGACCTTCAAATTATGAGACTGACGCGCTACCTACTGCGCCAACGAGGCCAGGATAGACCTGCTGGTGCAACGTTTTACGTCCCAGAACAACAAAATATTATGCATTGTTCAATATGCCTGGGTGGGCTTCTTGTGATCACGTTACTGGTTATTTCCAAAAGTCAGTGAAACACATCCCGACCCAATGCCTCTAGGCTACGATGCAATCTTTCAGCTTTGTATTTGGCTTTCATTTGCATTTTTCTAGACAGTCAAAAACAAAAGAGTAATTATTTTAAAAATTGAAAGAATGAAGGATTTCCATGAACAAAAACAAAAGCGGCTTCCAGTCAAGACCACAACAATGGTTTGAAGATACAATGCAATGTCAGGCTTGCATTGAACCAGCCATGGTAAGACAGAGTCACCATAGGTTACATCGAGCCAGCCAGGAGTTGAACCTAGAATCTTCTGATCCGTAGTCAGACGCGTTATCCATTGCGCCACTGGCCCTATGTGAGCAATCAATTGAGACCATAATGCACAGTCTCCAGAATCATGATAGTTTGGTTGAAAATGGAAATGATGGGAACATAGAGTGAGAAGCTTTGGCCATTTATCACAAAAAGATGTCCCATAAGTCACAAGACTTGGTATGTGTTTAATTTGAAACAAGCACTATGTTTGACAGTTATCTGGATCATGAGCCATGGTCTCTGTAGTGAGTAAAGACTTGTGCTATTTGATTTTGTGATCAATTTTAAAGTTAAAAGCAACATGAAGTAAAACTAAGGGGAGCTTGTATAGGTCATAACTGTCAGAGGCTACCACCCACAAATAACAAGCTACAATAACCTCACTGGACGTCAGCATAGTGTCAAAAGAAGTGCCCCGTGTGAAGGTCGAACTCACGACCTTCAGATTATGAGACTGACGCGCTACCTACTGCGCCAACGAGGCCGGGATAGACCTGCTGGTGCAACGTTTTACGTCCCAGAACAACAAAATATTATGCATTGTTCAATGTGCCTGGGTGGGCTTCTTGTGATCACGTTACTGGTTATTTCCAAAAGTCAGTGAAACACATCCCGACCCAATGCCTCTAGGCTACGATGCAATCTTTCAGCTTTGTATTTGGCTTTCATTTGCATTTTTCTAGACAGTCAAAAACAAAAGAGTAATTCTTTTAAAAATTGAAAGAATGAAGGATTTCCATGAACAAAAGCGGCTTCCAGTCAAGACCACAACAATGGTTTGAAGATACAATGCAATGTCAGGCTTGCATTGAACCAGCCATGGTAAGACAGAGTCACCATAGGTTACATCGAGCCAGCCAGGAGTTGAACCTAGAATCTTCTGATCCGTAGTCAGACGCGTTATCCATTGCGCCACTGGCCCTATGTGAGCAATCAATTGAGACCATAATGCACAGTCTCCAGAATCATGATAGTTTGGTTGAAAATGGAAATGATGGGAACATAGAGTGAGAAGCTTTGGCCATTTATCACAAAAAGATGTCCCATAAGTCACAAGACTTGGTATGTGTTTAATTTGAAACAAGCACTATGTTTGACAGTTATCTGGATCATGAGCCATGGTCTCTGTAGTGAGTAAAGACTTGTGCTATTTGATTTTGTGATCAATTTTAAAGTTAAAAGCAACATGAAGTAAAACTAAGGGGAGCTTGTATAGGTCATAACTGTCAGAGGCTACCACCCACAAATAACAAGCTACAATAACCTCACTGGACGTCAGCATAGTGTCAAAAGAAGTGCCCCGTGTGAGGGTCGAACTCACGACCTTCAGATTATGAGACTGACGCGCTACCTACTGCGCCAACGAGGCCAGGATAGACCTGCTGGTGCAACGTTTTACGTCCCAGAACAACAAAATATTATGCATTGTTCAATGTGCCTGGGTGGGCTTCTTGTGATCACGTTACTGGTTATTTCCAAAAGTCAGTGAAACACATCCCGACCCAATGCCTCTAGGCTACGATGCAATCTTTCAGCTTTGTATTTGGCTTTCATTTGCATTTTTCTAGACAGTCAAAAACAAAAGAGTAATTCTTTTGAAAATTGAAATAATGAAGTATTCCATGAACAAAAACAGCTTCCAGTCAAGACCACAACAATGGTTTTGAAGTTACAATGCAATATCAGGCTTGCATTGAACCAGCTATGGTAAGACAGAGTCACCATAGGTTACATCGAGCCAGCCAGGAGTTGAACCTAGAATCTTCTGATCTGTAGTCAGATCCATTATACATTGCGCCACTGGCCCTATGTGAGCAATCAATTGAGACCATAATGCAGTCTCCAGAATCATGATAGTTTGGTTGAAAACGGAAATGATGGGAACATAGAGTGAGAAGCTTTGGCTATTTATCACAAAAAGATGTCCCATAAGTCACAAGACTTGGTATGTGTTTAATTTGAAACAAGCACTATGTTTGACAGTTATCTGGATCATGAGCCATGGTCTCTGTAGTGAGTAAAGACTTGTGCTATTTGATTTTGTGATCAATTTTAAAGTTAAAAGCAACATGAAGTAAAACTAAGGGGAGCTTGTATAGGTCATAACTGTCAGAGGCTACCACCCACAGATAACAAGCTACAATAACCTCACTGGACATCAGCATAGTGTCAAAAGAAGTGCCCCGTGTGAGGGTCGAACTCACGACCTTCAGATTATGAGACTGACGCGCTACCTACTGCGCCAACGAGGCCAGGATAGACCTGCTGGTGCAACGTTTTACGTCCCAGAACAACAAAATATTATGCATCGTTCAATGTGCCTGGGTGGGCTTCTTGTGATCACGTTACTGGTTATTTCCAAAAGTCAGTGAAACACATCCCGACCCAATGTCTCTAGGCTACGATGCAATCTTTCAGCTTTGTATTTGGCTTTCATTTGCATTTTTCTAGACAGTCAAAAACAAAAGAGTAATTCTTTTGAAAATTGAAAGAATGAAGCATTTCCATGAACAAAAACAAAAGCGGCTTCCAGTCAAGACCACAACAATGGTTTGAAGTTACGATTCAATGTCAGGCTTGAATTGAACCAACAATGGTAAGACGGAGTCAATATAGGTTACATCGAGCCAGCCAGGAGTTGAACCTAGAATCTTCTGATCCGTAGTCAGACGCGTTATCCATTGCGGCACTGGCCCATTGTGAGCAATCAATTGAGACCATAATGCACAGTCTCCAGAATCATGATAGTTTGGTTGAAAATGGAAATGATGGGAACATAGAGTGAGAAGCTTTGGCCATTTATCACAAAAAGATGTCCCATAAGTCACAAGACTTGGTATGTGTTTAATTTGAAACAAGCACTATGTTTGACAGTTATCTGGATCATGAGCCATGGTCTCTGTAGTGAGTAAAGACTTGTGCTATTTGATTTTGTGATCAATTTTAAAGTTAAAAGCAACATGAAGTAAAACTAAGGGGAGCTTGTATAGGTCATAACTGTCAGAGGCTACCACCCACAAATAACAAGCTACAATAACCTCACTGGACGTCAGCATAGTGTCAAAAGAAGTGCCCCGTGTGAGGGTCGAACTCACGACCTTCAGATTATGAGACTGACGCGCTACCTACTGCGCCAACGAGGCCGGGATAGACCTGCTGGTGCAACGTTTTACGTCCCAGAACAACAAAATATTATGCATTGTTCAATGTGCCTGGGTGGGCTTCTTGTGATCACGTTACTGGTTATTTCCAAAAGTCAGTGAAACACATCCCGACCCAATGCCTCTAGGCTACGATGCAATCTTTCAGCTTTGTATTTGGCTTTCATTTGCATTTTTCTAGACAGTCAAAAACAAAAGAGTAATTCTTTTAAAAATTGAAAGAATGAAGGATTTCCATGAACAAAAACAAAAGCGGCTTCCAGTCAAGACCACAACAATGGTTTGAAGATACAATGCAATGTCAGGCTTGCATTGAACCAGCCATGGTAAGACAGAGTCACCATAGGTTACATCGAGCCAGCCAGGAGTTGAACCTAGAATCTTCTGATCCGTAGTCAGACGCGTTATCCATTGCGCCACTGGCCCTATGTGAGCAATCAATTGAGACCATAATGCACAATCTCCAGAATCATGATAGTTTGGCTGAAAATGGAAATGATGGGAACATAGAGTGAGAAGCTTTGGCCATTTATCACAAAAAGATGTCCCATAAGTCGCAAGACTTGGTATGTGTTTAATTTGAAACAAGCACTATGTTTGACAGTTATCTGGATCATGAGCCATGGTCTCTGTAGTGAGTAAAGACTTGTGCTATTTGGTTTTGTGATCAATTTTAAAGTTAAAAGCAACATGAAGTAACACTAAGGGGAGCTTGTATAGGTCATAACTGTCAGAGGCTACCACCCACAAATAACAAGCTACAATAACCTCACTGGACGTCAGCATAGTGTCAAAAGAAGTGCCCCGTATGAGGGTCGAACTCACGACCTTCAGATTATGAGACTGACGCGCTACCTACTGCGCCAACGAGGCCAGGATAGACCTGCTGGTGCAACGTTTTACGTCCCAGAACAACAAAATATTATGCATTGTTCAATATGCCTGGGTGGGCTTCTTGTGATCACGTTACTGGTTATTTCCAAAAGTCAGTGAAACACATCCCGACCCAATGCCTCTAGGCTACGATGCAATCTTTCAGCTTTGTATTTGGCTTTCATTTGCATTTTTCTAGACAGTCAAAAACAAAAGAGTAATTATTTTAAAAATTGAAAGAATGAAGGATTTCCATGAACAAAAACAAAAGCGGCTTCCAGTCAAGACCACAACAATGGTTTGAAGATACAATGCAATGTCAGGCTTGCATTGAACCAGCCATGGTAAGACAGAGTCACCATAGGTTACATCGAGCCAGCCAGGAGTTGAACCTAGAATCTTCTGATCCGTAGTCAGACGCGTTATCCATTGCGCCACTGGCCCTATGTGAGCAATCAATTGAGACCATAATGCACAGTCTCCAGAATCATGATAGTTTGGTTGAAAATGGAAATGATGGGAACATAGAGTGAGAAGCTTTGGCCATTTATCACAAAAAGATGTCCCATAAGTCACAAGACTTGGTATGTGTTTAATTTGAAACAAGCACTATGTTTGACAGTTATCTGGATCATGAGCCATGGTCTCTGTAGTGAGTAAAGACTTGTGCTATTTGATTTTGTGATCAATTTTAAAGTTAAAAGCAACATGAAGTAAAACTAAGGGGAGCTTGTATAGGTCATAACTGTCAGAGGCTACCACCCACAAATAACAAGCTACAATAACCTCACTGGACGTCAGCATAGTGTCAAAAGAAGTGCCCCGTGTGAGGGTCGAACTCACGACCTTCAGATTATGAGACTGACGCGCTACCTACTGCGCCAACGAGGCCGGGATAGACCTGCTGGTGCAACGTTTTACGTCCCAGAACAACAAAATATTATGCATTGTTCAATGTGCCTGGGTGGGCTTCTTGTGATCACGTTACTGGTTATTTCCAAAAGTCAGTGAAACACATCCCGACCCAATGCCTCTAGGCTACGATGCAATCTTTCAGCTTTGTATTTGGCTTTCATTTGCATTTTTCTAGACAGTCAAAAACAAAAGAGTAATTATTTTAAAAATTGAAAGAATGAAGGATTTCCATGAACAAAAACAAAAGCGGCTTCCAGTCAAGACCACAACAATGGTTTGAAGATACAATGCAATGTCAGGCTTGCATTGAACCAGCCATGGTAAGACAGAGTCACCATAGGTTACATCGAGCCAGCCAGGAGTTGAACCTAGAATCTTCTGATCCGTAGTCAGACGCGTTATCCATTGCGCCACTGGCCCTATGTGAGCAATCAATTGAGACCATAATGCACAGTCTCCAGAATCATGATAGTTTGGTTGAAAATGGAAATGATGGGAACATAGAGTGAGAAGCTTTGGCCATTTATCACAAAAAGATGTCCCATAAGTCACAAGACTTGGTATGTGTTTAATTTGAAACAAGCACTATGTTTGACAGTTATCTGGATCATGAGCCATGGTCTCTGTAGTGAGTAAAGACTTGTGCTATTTGATTTTGTGATCAATTTTAAAGTTAAAAGCAACATGAAGTAAAACTAAGGGGAGCTTGTATAGGTCATAACTGTCAGAGGCTACCACCCACAAATAACAAGCTACAATAACCTCACTGGACGTCAGCATAGTGTCAAAAGAAGTGCCCCGTGTGAGGGTCGAACTCACGACCTTCAGATTATGAGACTGACGCGCTACCTACTGCGCCAACGAGGCCGGGATAGACCTGCTGGTGCAACGTTTTACGTCCCAGAACAACAAAATATTATGCATTGTTCAATGTGCCTGGGTGGGCTTCTTGTGATCACGTTACTGGTTATTTCCAAAAGTCAGTGAAACACATCCCGACCCAATGCCTCTAGGCTACGATGCAATCTTTCAGCTTTGTATTTGGCTTTCATTTGCATTTTTCTAGACAGTCAAAAACAAAAGAGTAATTCTTTTAAAAATTGAAAGAATGAAGGATTTCCATGAACAAAAGCGGCTTCCAGTCAAGACCACAACAATGGTTTGAAGATACAATGCAATGTCAGGCTTGCATTGAACCAGCCATGGTAAGACAGAGTCACCATAGGTTACATCGAGCCAGCCAGGAGTTGAACCTAGAATCTTCTGATCCGTAGTCAGACGCGTTATCCATTGCGCCACTGGCCCTATGTGAGCAATCAATTGAGACCATAATGCACAGTCTCCAGAATCATGATAGTTTGGTTGAAAATGGAAATGATGGGAACATAGAGTGAGAAGCTTTGGCCATTTATCACAAAAAGATGTCCCATAAGTCACAAGACTTGGTATGTGTTTAATTTGAAACAAGCACTATGTTTGACAGTTATCTGGATCATGAGCCATGGTCTCTGTAGTGAGTAAAGACTTGTGCTATTTGATTTTGTGATCAATTTTAAAGTTAAAAGCAACATGAAGTAAAACTAAGGGGAGCTTGTATAGGTCATAACTGTCAGAGGCTACCACCCACAAATAACAAGCTACAATAACCTCACTGGACGTCAGCATAGTGTCAAAAGAAGTGCCCCGTGTGAGGGTCGAACTCACGACCTTCAGATTATGAGACTGACGCGCTACCTACTGCGCCAACGAGGCCAGGATAGACCTGCTGGTGCAACGTTTTACGTCCCAGAACAACAAAATATTATGCATTGTTCAATGTGCCTGGGTGGGCTTCTTGTGATCACGTTACTGGTTATTTCCAAAAGTCAGTGAAACACATCCCGACCCAATGCCTCTAGGCTACGATGCAATCTTTCAGCTTTGTATTTGGCTTTCATTTGCATTTTTCTAGACAGTCAAAAACAAAAGAGTAATTCTTTTGAAAATTGAAATAATGAAGTATTCCATGAACAAAAACAGCTTCCAGTCAAGACCACAACAATGGTTTTGAAGTTACAATGCAATATCAGGCTTGCATTGAACCAGCTATGGTAAGACAGAGTCACCATAGGTTACATCGAGCCAGCCAGGAGTTGAACCTAGAATCTTCTGATCTGTAGTCAGATCCATTATACATTGCGCCACTGGCCCTATGTGAGCAATCAATTGAGACCATAATGCAGTCTCCAGAATCATGATAGTTTGGTTGAAAACGGAAATGATGGGAACATAGAGTGAGAAGCTTTGGCCATTTATCACAAAAAGATGTCCCATAAGTCACAAGACTTGGTATGTGTTTAATTTGAAACAAGCACTATGTTTGACAGTTATCTGGATCATGAGCCATGGTCTCTGTAGTGAGTAAAGACTTGTGCTATTTGATTTTGTGATCAATTTTAAAGTTAAAAGCAACATGAAGTAAAACTAAGGGGAGCTTGTATAGGTCATAACTGTCAGAGGCTACCACCCACAGATAACAAGCTACAATAACCTCACTGGACATCAGCATAGTGTCAAAAGAAGTGCCCCGTGTGAGGGTCGAACTCACGACCTTCAGATTATGAGACTGACGCGCTACCTACTGCGCCAACGAGGCCAGGATAGACCTGCTGGTGCAACGTTTTACGTCCCAGAACAACAAAATATTATGCATCGTTCAATGTGCCTGGGTGGGCTTCTTGTGATCACGTTACTGGTTATTTCCAAAAGTCAGTGAAACACATCCCGACCCAATGTCTCTAGGCTACGATGCAATCTTTCAGCTTTGTATTTGGCTTTCATTTGCATTTTTCTAGACAGTCAAAAACAAAAGAGTAATTCTTTTGAAAATTGAAAGAATGAAGCATTTCCATGAACAAAAACAAAAGCGGCTTCCAGTCAAGACCACAACAATGGTTTGAAGTTACGATTCAATGTCAGGCTTGAATTGAACCAACAATGGTAAGACGGAGTCAATATAGGTTACATCGAGCCAGCCAGGAGTTGAACCTAGAATCTTCTGATCCGTAGTCAGACGCGTTATCCATTGCGGCACTGGCCCATTGTGAGCAATCAATTGAGACCATAATGCACAGTCTCCAGAATCATGATAGTTTGGTTGAAAATGGAAATGATGGGAACATAGAGTGAGAAGCTTTGGCCATTTATCACAAAAAGATGTCCCATAAGTCACAAGACTTGGTATGTGTTTAATTTGAAACAAGCACTATGTTTGACAGTTATCTGGATCATGAGCCATGGTCTCTGTAGTGAGTAAAGACTTGTGCTATTTGATTTTGTGATCAATTTTAAAGTTAAAAGCAACATGAAGTAAAACTAAGGGGAGCTTGTATAGGTCATAACTGTCAGAGGCTACCACCCACAAATAACAAGCTACAATAACCTCACTGGACGTCAGCATAGTGTCAAAAGAAGTGCCCCGTGTGAGGGTCGAACTCACGACCTTCAGATTATGAGACTGACGCGCTACCTACTGCGCCAACGAGGCCGGGATAGACCTGCTGGTGCAACGTTTTACGTCCCAGAACAACAAAATATTATGCATTGTTCAATGTGCCTGGGTGGGCTTCTTGTGATCACGTTACTGGTTATTTCCAAAAGTCAGTGAAACACATCCCGACCCAATGCCTCTAGGCTACGATGCAATCTTTCAGCTTTGTATTTGGCTTTCATTTGCATTTTTCTAGACAGTCAAAAACAAAAGAGTAATTCTTTTAAAAATTGAAAGAATGAAGGATTTCCATGAACAAAAACAAAAGCGGCTTCCAGTCAAGACCACAACAATGGTTTGAAGATACAATGCAATGTCAGGCTTGCATTGAACCAGCCATGGTAAGACAGAGTCACCATAGGTTACATCGAGCCAGCCAGGAGTTGAACCTAGAATCTTCTGATCCGTAGTCAGACGCGTTATCCATTGCGCCACTGGCCCTATGTGAGCAATCAATTGAGACCATAATGCACAATCTCCAGAATCATGATAGTTTGGCTGAAAATGGAAATGATGGGAACATAGAGTGAGAAGCTTTGGCCATTTATCACAAAAAGATGTCCCATAAGTCGCAAGACTTGGTATGTGTTTAATTTGAAACAAGCACTATGTTTGACAGTTATCTGGATCATGAGCCATGGTCTCTGTAGTGAGTAAAGACTTGTGCTATTTGGTTTTGTGATCAATTTTAAAGTTAAAAGCAACATGAAGTAACACTAAGGGGAGCTTGTATAGGTCATAACTGTCAGAGGCTACCACCCACAAATAACAAGCTACAATAACCTCACTGGACGTCAGCATAGTGTCAAAAGAAGTGCCCCGTATGAGGGTCGAACTCACGACCTTCAGATTATGAGACTGACGCGCTACCTACTGCGCCAACGAGGCCAGGATAGACCTGCTGGTGCAACGTTTTACGTCCCAGAACAACAAAATATTATGCATTGTTCAATATGCCTGGGTGGGCTTCTTGTGATCACGTTACTGGTTATTTCCAAAAGTCAGTGAAACACATCCCGACCCAATGCCTCTAGGCTACGATGCAATCTTTCAGCTTTGTATTTGGCTTTCATTTGCATTTTTCTAGACAGTCAAAAACAAAAGAGTAATTATTTTAAAAATTGAAAGAATGAAGGATTTCCATGAACAAAAACAAAAGCGGCTTCCAGTCAAGACCACAACAATGGTTTGAAGATACAATGCAATGTCAGGCTTGCATTGAACCAGCCATGGTAAGACAGAGTCACCATAGGTTACATCGAGCCAGCCAGGAGTTGAACCTAGAATCTTCTGATCCGTAGTCAGACGCGTTATCCATTGCGCCACTGGCCCTATGTGAGCAATCAATTGAGACCATAATGCACAGTCTCCAGAATCATGATAGTTTGGTTGAAAATGGAAATGATGGGAACATAGAGTGAGAAGCTTTGGCCATTTATCACAAAAAGATGTCCCATAAGTCACAAGACTTGGTATGTGTTTAATTTGAAACAAGCACTATGTTTGACAGTTATCTGGATCATGAGCCATGGTCTCTGTAGTGAGTAAAGACTTGTGCTATTTGATTTTGTGATCAATTTTAAAGTTAAAAGCAACATGAAGTAAAACTAAGGGGAGCTTGTATAGGTCATAACTGTCAGAGGCTACCACCCACAAATAACAAGCTACAATAACCTCACTGGACGTCAGCATAGTGTCAAAAGAAGTGCCCCGTGTGAGGGTCGAACTCACGACCTTCAGATTATGAGACTGACGCGCTACCTACTGCGCCAACGAGGCCGGGATAGACCTGCTGGTGCAACGTTTTACGTCCCAGAACAACAAAATATTATGCATTGTTCAATGTGCCTGGGTGGGCTTCTTGTGATCACGTTACTGGTTATTTCCAAAAGTCAGTGAAACACATCCCGACCCAATGCCTCTAGGCTACGATGCAATCTTTCAGCTTTGTATTTGGCTTTCATTTGCATTTTTCTAGACAGTCAAAAACAAAAGAGTAATTCTTTTAAAAATTGAAAGAATGAAGGATTTCCATGAACAAAAACGGCTTCCAGTCAAGACCACAACAATGGTTTGAAGATACAATGCAATGTCAGGCTTGCATTGAACCAGCCATGGTAAGACAGAGTCACCATAGGTTACATCGAGCCAGCCAGGAGTTGAACCTAGAATCTTCTGATCCGTAGTCAGACGCGTTATCCATTGCGCCACTGGCCCTATGTGAGCAATCAATTGAGACCATAATGCACAGTCTCCAGAATCATGATAGTTTGGTTGAAAATGGAAATGATGGGAACATAGAGTGAGAAGCTTTGGCCATTTATCACAAAAAGATGTCCCATAAGTCACAAGACTTGGTATGTGTTTAATTTGAAACAAGCACTATGTTTGACAGTTATCTGGATCATGAGCCATGGTCTCTGTAGTGAGTAAAGACTTGTGCTATTTGATTTTGTGATCAATTTTAAAGTTAAAAGCAACATGAAGTAAAACTAAGGGGAGCTTGTATAGGTCATAACTGTCAGAGGCTACCACCCACAAATAACAAGCTACAATAACCTCACTGGACGTCAGCATAGTGTCAAAAGAAGTGCCCCGTGTGAGGGTCGAACTCACGACCTTCAGATTATGAGACTGACGCGCTACCTACTGCGCCAACGAGGCCGGGATAGACCTGCTGGTGCAACGTTTTACGTCCCAGAACAACAAAATATTATGCATTGTTCAATGTGCCTGGGTGGGCTTCTTGTGATCACGTTACTGGTTATTTCCAAAAGTCAGTGAAACACATCCCGACCCAATGCCTCTAGGCTACGATGCAATCTTTCAGCTTTGTATTTGGCTTTCATTTGCATTTTTCTAGACAGTCAAAAACAAAAGAGTAATTCTTTTAAAAATTGAAAGAATGAAGGATTTCCATGAACAAAAACGGCTTCCAGTCAAGACCACAACAATGGTTTGAAGATACAATGCAATGTCAGGCTTGCATTGAACCAGCCATGGTAAGACAGAGTCACCATAGGTTACATCGAGCCAGCCAGGAGTTGAACCTAGAATCTTCTGATCCGTTGTCAGACGCGTTATCCATTGCGCCACTGGCCCTATGTGAGCAATCAATTGAGACCATAATGCACAGTCTCCAGAATCATGATAGTTTGGTTGAAAATGGAAATGATGGGAACATAGAGTGAGAAGCTTTGGCCATTTATCACAAAAAGATGTCCCATAAGTCACAAGACTTGGTATGTGTTTAATTTGAAACAAGCACTATGTTTGACAGTTATCTGGATCATGAGCCATGGTCTCTGTAGTGAGTAAAGACTTGTGCTATTTGATTTTGTGATCAATTTTAAAGTTAAAAGCAACATGAAGTAAAACTAAGGGGAGCTTGTATAGGTCATAACTGTCAGAGGCTACCACCCACAAATAACAAGCTACAATAACCTCACTGGACGTCAGCATAGTGTCAAAAGAAGTGCCCCGTGTGAGGGTCGAACTCACGACCTTCAGATTATGAGACTGACGCGCTACCTACTGCGCCAACGAGGCCGGGATAGACCTGCTGGTGCAACGTTTTACGTCCCAGAACAACAAAATATTATGCATTGTTCAATGTGCCTGGGTGGGCTTCTTGTGATCACGTTACTGGTTATTTCCAAAAGTCAGTGAAACACATCCCGACCCAATGCCTCTAGGCTACGATGCAATCTTTCAGCTTTGTATTTGGCTTTCATTTGCATTTTTCTAGACAGTCAAAAACAAAAGAGTAATTATTTTAAAAATTGAAAGAATGAAGGATTTCCATGAACAAAAACAAAAGCGGCTTCCAGTCAAGACCACAACAATGGTTTGAAGATACAATGCAATGTCAGGCTTGCATTGAACCAGCCATGGTAAGACAGAGTCACCATAGGTTACATCGAGCCAGCCAGGAGTTGAACCTAGAATCTTCTGATCCGTAGTCAGACGCGTTATCCATTGCGCCACTGGCCCTATGTGAGCAATCAATTGAGACCATAATGCACAGTCTCCAGAATCATGATAGTTTGGTTGAAAATGGAAATGATGGGAACATAGAGTGAGAAGCTTTGGCCATTTATCACAAAAAGATGTCCCATAAGTCACAAGACTTGGTATGTGTTTAATTTGAAACAAGCACTATGTTTGACAGTTATCTGGATCATGAGCCATGGTCTCTGTAGTGAGTAAAGACTTGTGCTATTTGATTTTGTGATCAATTTTAAAGTTAAAAGCAACATGAAGTAAAACTAAGGGGAGCTTGTATAGGTCATAACTGTCAGAGGCTACCACCCACAAATAACAAGCTACAATAACCTCACTGGACGTCAGCATAGTGTCAAAAGAAGTGCCCCGTGTGAGGGTCGAACTCACGACCTTCAGATTATGAGACTGACGCGCTACCTACTGCGCCAACGAGGCCGGGATAGACCTGCTGGTGCAACGTTTTACGTCCCAGAACAACAAAATATTATGCATTGTTCAATGTGCCTGGGTGGGCTTCTTGTGATCACGTTACTGGTTATTTCCAAAAGTCAGTGAAACACATCCCGACCCAATGCCTCTAGGCTACGATGCAATCTTTCAGCTTTGTATTTGGCTTTCATTTGCATTTTTCTAGACAGTCAAAAACAAAAGAGTAATTATTTTAAAAATTGAAAGAATGAAGGATTTCCATGAACAAAAACAAAAGCGGCTTCCAGTCAAGACCACAACAATGGTTTGAAGATACAATGCAATGTCAGGCTTGCATTGAACCAGCCATGGTAAGACAGAGTCACCATTGGTTACATCGAGCCAGCCAGGAGTTGAACCTAGAATCTTCTGATCCGTAGTCAGACGCGTTATCCATTGCGCCACTGGCCCTATGTGAGCAATGAATTGAGACCATAATGCACAATCTCCAGAATCATGATAGTTTGGCTGAAAATGGAAATGATGGGAACATAGAGTGAGAAGCTTTGGCCATTTATCACAAAAAGATGTCCCATAAGTCGCAAGACTTGGTATGTGTTTAATTTGAAACAAGCACTATGTTTGACAGTTATCTGGATCATGAGCCATGGTCTCTGTAGTGAGTAAAGACTTGTGCTATTTGGTTTTGTGATCAATTTTAAAGTTAAAAGCAACATGAAGTAACACTAAGGGGAGCTTGTATAGGTCATAACTGTCAGAGGCTACCACCCACAAATAACAAGCTACAATAACCTCACTGGACGTCAGCATAGTGTCAAAAGAAGTGCCCTGTATGAGGGTCGAACTCACGACCTTCAGATTATGAGACTGACGCGCTACCTACTGCGCCAACGAGGCCAGGATAGACCTGCTGGTGCAACGTTTTACGTCCCAGAACAACAAAATATTATGCATCGTTCAATGTGCCTGGGTGGGCTTCTTGTGATCACGTTACTGGTTATTTCCAAAAGTCAGTGAAACACATCCCGACCCAATGTCTCTAGGCTACGATGCAATCTTTCAGCTTTGTATTTGGCTTTCATTTGCATTTTTCTAGACAGTCAAAAACAAAAGAGTAATTCTTTTGAAAATTGAAAGAATGAAGCATTTCCATGAACAAAAACAAAAGCGGCTTCCAGTCAAGACCACAACAATGGTTTGAAGTTACGATTCAATGTCAGGCTTGAATTGAACCAACAATGGTAAGACGGAGTCAATATAGGTTACATCGAGCCAGCCAGGAGTTGAACCTAGAATCTTCTGATCCGTAGTCAGACGCGTTATCCATTGCGGCACTGGCCCATTGTGAGCAATCAATTGAGACCATAATGCACAGTCTCCAGAATCATGATAGTTTGGTTGAAAATGGAAATGATGGGAACATAGAGTGAGAAGCTTTGGCCATTTATCACAAAAAGATGTCCCATAAGTCACAAGACTTGGTATGTGTTTAATTTGAAACAAGCACTATGTTTGACAGTTATCTGGATCATGAGCCATGGTCTCTGTAGTGAGTAAAGACTTGTGCTATTTGATTTTGTGATCAATTTTAAAGTTAAAAGCAACATGAAGTAAAACTAAGGGGAGCTTGTATAGGTCATAACTGTCAGAGGCTACCACCCACAAATAACAAGCTACAATAACCTCACTGGACGTCAGCATAGTGTCAAAAGAAGTGCCCCGTGTGAGGGTCGAACTCACGACCTTCAGATTATGAGACTGACGCGCTACCTACTGCGCCAACGAGGCCGGGATAGACCTGCTGGTGCAACGTTTTACGTCCCAGAACAACAAAATATTATGCATTGTTCAATGTGCCTGGGTGGGCTTCTTGTGATCACGTTACTGGTTATTTCCAAAAGTCAGTGAAACACATCCCGACCCAATGCCTCTAGGCTACGATGCAATCTTTCAGCTTTGTATTTGGCTTTCATTTGCATTTTTCTAGACAGTCAAAAACAAAAGAGTAATTCTTTTAAAAATTGAAAGAATGAAGGATTTCCATGAACAAAAACAAAAGTGGCTTCCAGTCAAGACCACAACAATGGTTTGAAGATACAATGCAATGTCAGGCTTGCATTGAACCAGCCATGGTAAGACAGAGTCACCATAGGTTACATCGAGCCAGCCAGGAGTTGAACCTAGAATCTTCTGATCCGTAGTCAGACGCGTTATCCATTGCGCCACTGGCCCTATGTGAGCAATCAATTGAGACCATAATGCACAATCTCCAGAATCATGATAGTTTGGCTGAAAATGGAAATGATGGGAACATAGAGTGAGAAGCTTTGGCCATTTATCACAAAAAGATGTCCCATAAGTCGCAAGACTTGGTATGTGTTTAATTTGAAACAAGCACTATGTTTGACAGTTATCTGGATCATGAGCCATGGTCTCTGTAGTGAGTAAAGACTTGTGCTATTTGGTTTTGTGATCAATTTTAAAGTTAAAAGCAACATGAAGTAACACTAAGGGGAGCTTGTATAGGTCATAACTGTCAGAGGCTACCACCCACAAATAACAAGCTACAATAACCTCACTGGACGTCAGCATAGTGTCAAAAGAAGTGCCCCGTATGAGGGTCGAACTCACGACCTTCAGATTATGAGACTGACGCGCTACCTACTGCGCCAACGAGGCCAGGATAGACCTGCTGGTGCAACGTTTTACGTCCCAGAACAACAAAATATTATGCATTGTTCAATATGCCTGGGTGGGCTTCTTGTGATCACGTTACTGGTTATTTCCAAAAGTCAGTGAAACACATCCCGACCCAATGCCTCTAGGCTACGATGCAATCTTTCAGCTTTGTATTTGGCTTTCATTTGCATTTTTCTAGACAGTCAAAAACAAAAGAGTAATTATTTTAAAAATTGAAAGAATGAAGGATTTCCATGAACAAAAACAAAAGCGGCTTCCAGTCAAGACCACAACAATGGTTTGAAGATACAATGCAATGTCAGGCTTGCATTGAACCAGCCATGGTAAGACAGAGTCACCATAGGTTACATCGAGCCAGCCAGGAGTTGAACCTAGAATCTTCTGATCCGTAGTCAGACGCGTTATCCATTGCGCCACTGGCCCTATGTGAGCAATCAATTGAGACCATAATGCACAGTCTCCAGAATCATGATAGTTTGGTTGAAAATGGAAATGATGGGAACATAGAGTGAGAAGCTTTGGCCATTTATCACAAAAAGATGTCCCATAAGTCACAAGACTTGGTATGTGTTTAATTTGAAACAAGCACTATGTTTGACAGTTATCTGGATCATGAGCCATGGTCTCTGTAGTGAGTAAAGACTTGTGCTATTTGATTTTGTGATCAATTTTAAAGTTAAAAGCAACATGAAGTAAAACTAAGGGGAGCTTGTATAGGTCATAACTGTCAGAGGCTACCACCCACAAATAACAAGCTACAATAACCTCACTGGACGTCAGCATAGTGTCAAAAGAAGTGCCCCGTGTGAGGGTCGAACTCACGACCTTCAGATTATGAGACTGACGCGCTACCTACTGCGCCAACGAGGCCGGGATAGACCTGCTGGTGCAACGTTTTACGTCCCAGAACAACAAAATATTATGCATTGTTCAATGTGCCTGGGTGGGCTTCTTGTGATCACGTTACTGGTTATTTCCAAAAGTCAGTGAAACACATCCCGACCCAATGCCTCTAGGCTACGATGCAATCTTTCAGCTTTGTATTTGGCTTTCATTTGCATTTTTCTAGACAGTCAAAAACAAAAGAGTAATTCTTTTAAAAATTGAAAGAATGAAGGATTTCCATGAACAAAAACGGCTTCCAGTCAAGACCACAACAATGGTTTGAAGATACAATGCAATGTCAGGCTTGCATTGAACCAGCCATGGTAAGACAGAGTCACCATAGGTTACATCGAGCCAGCCAGGAGTTGAACCTAGCATCTTCTGATCCGTAGTCAGACGCGTTATCCATTGCGCCACTGGCCCTATGTGAGCAATCAATTGAGACCATAATGCACAGTCTCCAGAATCATGATAGTTTGGTTGAAAATGGAAATGATGGGAACATAGAGTGAGAAGCTTTGGCCATTTATCACAAAAAGATGTCCCATAAGTCACAAGACTTGGTATGTGTTTAATTTGAAACAAGCACTATGTTTGACAGTTATCTGGATCATGAGCCATGGTCTCTGTAGTGAGTAAAGACTTGTGCTATTTGATTTTGTGATCAATTTTAAAGTTAAAAGCAACATGAAGTAAAACTAAGGGGAGCTTGTATAGGTCATAACTGTCAGAGGCTACCACCCACAAATAACAAGCTACAATAACCTCACTGGACGTCAGCATAGTGTCAAAAGAAGTGCCCCGTGTGAGGGTCGAACTCACGACCTTCAGATTATGAGACTGACGCGCTACCTACTGCGCCAACGAGGCCGGGATAGACCTGCTGGTGCAACGTTTTACGTCCCAGAACAACAAAATATTATGCATTGTTCAATGTGCCTGGGTGGGCTTCTTGTGATCACGTTACTGGTTATTTCCAAAAGTCAGTGAAACACATCCCGACCCAATGCCTCTAGGCTACGATGCAATCTTTCAGCTTTGTATTTGGCTTTCATTTGCATTTTTCTAGACAGTCAAAAACAAAAGAGTAATTCTTTTAAAAATTGAAAGAATGAAGGATTTCCATGAACAAAAACGGCTTCCAGTCAAGACCACAACAATGGTTTGAAGATACAATGCAATGTCAGGCTTGCATTGAACCAGCCATGGTAAGACAGAGTCACCATAGGTTACATCGAGCCAGCCAGGAGTTGAACCTAGAATCTTCTGATCCGTTGTCAGACGCGTTATCCATTGCGCCACTGGCCCTATGTGAGCAATCAATTGAGACCATAATGCACAGTCTCCAGAATCATGATAGTTTGGTTGAAAATGGAAATGATGGGAACATAGAGTGAGAAGCTTTGGCCATTTATCACAAAAAGATGTCCCATAAGTCACAAGACTTGGTATGTGTTTAATTTGAAACAAGCACTATGTTTGACAGTTATCTGGATCATGAGCCATGGTCTCTGTAGTGAGTAAAGACTTGTGCTATTTGATTTTGTGATCAATTTTAAAGTTAAAAGCAACATGAAGTAAAACTAAGGGGAGCTTGTATAGGTCATAACTGTCAGAGGCTACCACCCACAAATAACAAGCTACAATAACCTCACTGGACGTCAGCATAGTGTCAAAAGAAGTGCCCCGTGTGAGGGTCGAACTCACGACCTTCAGATTATGAGACTGACGCGCTACCTACTGCGCCAACGAGGCCGGGATAGACCTGCTGGTGCAACGTTTTACGTCCCAGAACAACAAAATATTATGCATTGTTCAATGTGCCTGGGTGGGCTTCTTGTGATCACGTTACTGGTTATTTCCAAAAGTCAGTGAAACACATCCCGACCCAATGCCTCTAGGCTACGATGCAATCTTTCAGCTTTGTATTTGGCTTTCATTTGCATTTTTCTAGACAGTCAAAAACAAAAGAGTAATTATTTTAAAAATTGAAAGAATGAAGGATTTCCATGAACAAAAACAAAAGCGGCTTCCAGTCAAGACCACAACAATGGTTTGAAGATACAATGCAATGTCAGGCTTGCATTGAACCAGCCATGGTAAGACAGAGTCACCATAGGTTACATCGAGCCAGCCAGGAGTTGAACCTAGAATCTTCTGATCCGTAGTCAGATGCGTTATCCATTGCGCCACTGGCCCTATGTGAGCAATCAATTGAGACCATAATGCACAGTCTCCAGAATCATGATAGTTTGGTTGAAAATGGAAATGATGGGAACATAGAGTGAGAAGCTTTGGCCATTTATCACAAAAAGATGTCCCATAAGTCACAAGACTTGGTATGTGTTTAATTTGAAACAAGCACTATGTTTGACAGTTATCTGGATCATGAGCCATGGTCTCTGTAGTGAGTAAAGACTTGTGCTATTTGATTTTGTGATCAATTTTAAAGTTAAAAGCAACATGAAGTAAAACTAAGGGGAGCTTGTATAGGTCATAACTGTCAGAGGCTACCACCCACAAATAACAAGCTACAATAACCTCACTGGACGTCAGCATAGTGTCAAAAGAAGTGCCCCGTGTGAGGGTCGAACTCACGACCTTCAGATTATGAGACTGACGCGCTACCTACTGCGCCAACGAGGCCGGGATAGACCTGCTGGTGCAACGTTTTACGTCCCAGAACAACAAAATATTATGCATTGTTCAATGTGCCTGGGTGGGCTTCTTGTGATCACGTTACTGGTTATTTCCAAAAGTCAGTGAAACACATCCCGACCCAATGCCTCTAGGCTACGATGCAATCTTTCAGCTTTGTATTTGGCTTTCATTTGCATTTTTCTAGACAGTCAAAAACAAAAGAGTAATTATTTTAAAAATTGAAAGAATGAAGGATTTCCATGAACAAAAACAAAAGCGGCTTCCAGTCAAGACCACAACAATGGTTTGAAGATACAATGCAATGTCAGGCTTGCATTGAACCAGCCATGGTAAGACAGAGTCACCATTGGTTACATCGAGCCAGCCAGGAGTTGAACCTAGAATCTTCTGATCCGTAGTCAGACGCGTTATCCATTGCACCACTGGCCCTATGTGAGCAATGAATTGAGACCATAATGCACAATCTCCAGAATCATGATAGTTTGGCTGAAAATGGAAATGATGGGAACATAGAGTGAGAAGCTTTGGCCATTTATCACAAAAAGATGTCCCATAAGTCGCAAGACTTGGTATGTGTTTAATTTGAAACAAGCACTATGTTTGACAGTTATCTGGATCATGAGCCATGGTCTCTGTAGTGAGTAAAGACTTGTGCTATTTGGTTTTGTGATCAATTTTAAAGTTAAAAGCAACATGAAGTAACACTAAGGGGAGCTTGTATAGGTCATAACTGTCAGAGGCTACCACCCACAAATAACAAGCTACAATAACCTCACTGGACGTCAGCATAGTGTCAAAAGAAGTGCCCTGTATGAGGGTCGAACTCACGACCTTCAGATTATGAGACTGACGCGCTACCTACTGCGCCAACGAGGCCAGGATAGACCTGCTGGTGCAACGTTTTACGTCCCAGAACAACAAAATATTATGCATTGTTCAATATGCCTGGGTGGGCTTCTTGTGATCACGTTACTGGTTATTTCCAAAAGTCAGTGAAACACATCCCGACCCAATGCCTCTAGGCTACGATGCAATCTTTCAGCTTTGTATTTGGCTTTCATTTGCATTTTTCTAGACAGTCAAAAACAAAAGAGTAATTATTTTAAAAATTGAAAGAATGAAGGATTTCCATGAACAAAAACAAAAGCGGCTTCCAGTCAAGACCACAACAATGGTTTGAAGATACAATGCAATGTCAGGCTTGCATTGAACCAGCCATGGTAAGACAGAGTCACCATAGGTTACATCGAGCCAGCCAGGAGTTGAACCTAGAATCTTCTGATCCGTAGTCAGACGCGTTATCCATTGCGCCACTGGCCCTATGTGAGCAATCAATTGAGACCATAATGCACAGTCTCCAGAATCATGATAGTTTGGTTGAAAATGGAAATGATGGGAACATAGAGTGAGAAGCTTTGGCCATTTATCACAAAAAGATGTCCCATAAGTCGCAAGACTTGGTATGTGTTTAATTTGAAACAAGCACTATGTTTGACAGTTATCTGGATCATGAGCCATGGTCTCTGTAGTGAGTAAAGACTTGTGCTATTTGGTTTTGTGATCAATTTTAAAGTTAAAAGCAACATGAAGTAAAACTAAGGGGAGCTTGTATAGGTCATAACTGTCAGAGGCTACCACCCACAAATAACAAGCTACAATAACCTCACTGGACGTCAGCATAGTGTCAAAAGAAGTGCCCCGTGTGAGGGTCGAACTCACGACCTTCAGATTATGAGACTGACGCGCTACCTACTGCGCCAACGAGGCCGGGATAGACCTGCTGGTGCAACGTTTTACGTCCCAGAACAACAAAATATTATGCATTGTTCAATGTGCCTGGGTGGGCTTCTTGTGATCACGTTACTGGTTATTTCCAAAAGTCAGTGAAACACATCCCGACCCAATGCCTCTAGGCTACGATGCAATCTTTCAGCTTTGTATTTGGCTTTCATTTGCATTTTTCTAGACAGTCAAAAACAAAAGAGTAATTATTTTAAAAATTGAAAGAATGAAGGATTTCCATGAACAAAAACAAAAGCGGCTTCCAGTCAAGACCACAACAATGGTTTGAAGATACAATGCAATGTCAGGCTTGCACTGAACCAGCCATGGTAAGACAGAGTCACCATAGGTTACATCGAGCCAGCCAGGAGTTGAACCTAGAATCTTCTGATCCGTAGTCAGACGCGTTATCCATTGCGCCACTGGCCCTATGTGAGCAATCAATTGAGACCATAATGCACAGTCTCCAGAATCATGATAGTTTGGTTGAAAATGGAAATGATGGGAACATAGAGTGAGAAGCTTTGGCCATTTATCACAAAAAGATGTCCCATAAGTCACAAGACTTGGTATGTGTTTAATTTGAAACAAGCACTATGTTTGACAGTTATCTGGATCATGAGCCATGGTCTCTGTAGTGAGTAAAGACTTGTGCTATTTGATTTTGTGATCAATTTTAAAGTTAAAAGCAACATGAAGTAAAACTAAGGGGAGCTTGTATAGGTCATAACTGTCAGAGGCTACCACCCACAAATAACAAGCTACAATAACCTCACTGGACGTCAGCATAGTGTCAAAAGAAGTGCCCCGTGTGAGGGTCGAACTCACGACCTTCAGATTATGAGACTGACGCGCTACCTACTGCGCCAACGAGGCCGGGATAGACCTGCTGGTGCAACGTTTTACGTCCCAGAACAACAAAATATTATGCATTGTTCAATATGCCTGGGTGGGCTTCTTGTGATCACGTTACTGGTTATTTCCAAAAGTCAGTGAAACACATCCCGACCCAATGCCTCTAGGCTACGATGCAATCTTTCAGCTTTGTATTTGGCTTTCATTTGCATTTTTCTAGACAGTCAAAAACAAAAGAGTAATTATTTTAAAAATTGAAAGAATGAAGGATTTCCATGAACAAAAACAAAAGCGGCTTCCAGTCAAGACCACAACAATGGTTTGAAGATACAATGCAATGTCAGGCTTGCATTGAACCAGCCATGGTAAGACAGAGTCACCATAGGTTACATCGAGCCAGCCAGGAGTTGAACCTAGAATCTTCTGATCCGTAGTCAGACGCGTTATCCATTGCGCCACTGGCCCTATGTGAGCAATCAATTGAGACCATAATGCACAGTCTCCAGAATCATGATAGTTTGGTTGAAAATGGAAATGATGGGAACATAGAGTGAGAAGCTTTGGCCATTTATCACAAAAAGATGTCCCATAAGTCGCAAGACTTGGTATGTGTTTAATTTGAAACAAGCACTATGTTTGACAGTTATCTGGATCATGAGCCATGGTCTCTGTAGTGAGTAAAGACTTGTGCTATTTGGTTTTGTGATCAATTTTAAAGTTAAAAGCAACATGAAGTAACACTAAGGGGAGCTTGTATAGGTCATAACTGTCAGAGGCTACCACCCACAAATAACAAGCTACAATAACCTCACTGGACGTCAGCATAGTGTCAAAAGAAGTGCCCCGTATGAGGGTCGAACTCACGACCTTCAGATTATGAGACTGACGCGCTACCTACTGCGCCAACGAGGCCAGGATAGACCTGCTGGTGCAACGTTTTACGTCCCAGAACAACAAAATATTATGCATTGTTCAATATGCCTGGGTGGGCTTCTTGTGATCACGTTACTGGTTATTTCCAAAAGTCAGTGAAACACATCCCGACCCAATGCCTCTAGGCTACGATGCAATCTTTCAGCTTTGTATTTGGCTTTCATTTGCATTTTTCTAGACAGTCAAAAACAAAAGAGTAATTATTTTAAAAATTGAAAGAATGAAGGATTTCCATGAACAAAAACAAAAGCGGCTTCCAGTCAAGACCACAACAATGGTTTGAAGATACAATGCAATGTCAGGCTTGCATTGAACCAGCCATGGTAAGACAGAGTCACCATAGGTTACATCGAGCCAGCCAGGAGTTGAACCTAGAATCTTCTGATCCGTAGTCAGACGCGTTATCCATTGCGCCACTGGCCCTATGTGAGCAATCAATTGAGACCATAATGCACAGTCTCCAGAATCATGATAGTTTGGTTGAAAATGGAAATGATGGGAACATAGAGTGAGAAGCTTTGGCCATTTATCACAAAAAGATGTCCCATAAGTCACAAGACTTGGTATGTGTTTAATTTGAAACAAGCACTATGTTTGACAGTTATCTGGATCATGAGCCATGGTCTCTGTAGTGAGTAAAGACTTGTGCTATTTGATTTTGTGATCAATTTTAAAGTTAAAAGCAACATGAAGTAAAACTAAGGGGAGCTTGTATAGGTCATAACTGTCAGAGGCTACCACCCACAAATAACAAGCTACAATAACCTCACTGGACGTCAGCATAGTGTCAAAAGAAGTGCCCCGTGTGAGGGTCGAACTCACGACCTTCAGATTATGAGACTGACGCGCTACCTACTGCGCCAACGAGGCCGGGATAGACCTGCTGGTGCAACGTTTTACGTCCCAGAACAACAAAATATTATGCATTGTTCAATGTGCCTGGGTGGGCTTCTTGTGATCACGTTACTGGTTATTTCCAAAAGTCAGTGAAACACATCCCGACTCAATGCCTCTAGGCTACGATGCAATCTTTCAGCTTTGTATTTGGCTTTCATTTGCATTTTTCTAGACAGTCAAAAACAAAAGAGTAATTCTTTTAAAAATTGAAAGAATGAAGGATTTCCATGAACAAAAACAAAAGCGGCTTCCAGTCAAGACCACAACAATGGTTTGAAGATACAATGCAATGTCAGGCTTGCATTGAACCAGCCATGGTAAGACAGAGTCACCATTGGTTACATCGAGCCAGCCAGGAGTTGAACCTAGAATCTTCTGATCCATAGTCAGACGCGTTATCCATTGCGCCACTGGCCCTATGTGAGCAATGAATTGAGACCATAATGCACAATCTCCAGAATCATGATAGTTTGGCTGAAAATGGAAATGATGGGAACATAGAGTGAGAAGCTTTGGCCATTTATCACAAAAAGATGTCCCATAAGTCGCAAGACTTGGTATGTGTTTAATTTGAAACAAGCACTATGTTTGACAGTTATCTGGATCATGAGCCATGGTCTCTGTAGTGAGTAAAGACTTGTGCTATTTGGTTTTGTGATCAATTTTAAAGTTAAAAGCAACATGAAGTAACACTAAGGGGAACTTGTATAGGTCATAACTGTCAGAGGCTACCACCCACAAATAACAAGCTACAATAACCTCACTGGACGTCAGCATAGTGTCAAAAGAAGTGCCCCGTATGAGGGTCGAACTCACGACCTTCAGATTATGAGACTGACGCGCTACCTACTGCGCCAACGAGGCCAGGATAGACCTGCTGGTGCAACGTTTTACGTCCCAGAACAACAAAATATTATGCATTGTTCAATATGCCTGGGTGGGCTTCTTGTGATCACGTTACTGGTTATTTCCAAAAGTCAGTGAAACACATCCCGACCCAATGCCTCTAGGCTACGATGCAATCTTTCAGCTTTGTATTTGGCTTTCATTTGCATTTTTCTAGACAGTCAAAAACAAAAGAGTAATTATTTTAAAAATTGAAAGAATGAAGGATTTCCATGAACAAAAACAAAAGCGGCTTCCAGTCAAGACCACAACAATGGTTTGAAGATACAATGCAATGTCAGGCTTGCATTGAACCAGCCATGGTAAGACAGAGTCACCATAGGTAACATCGAGCCAGCCAGGAGTTGAACCTAGAATCTTCTGATCCGTAGTCAGACGCGTTATCCATTGCGCCACTGGCCCTATGTGAGCAATCAATTGAGACCATAATGCACAGTCTCCAGAATCATGATAGTTTGGTTGAAAATGGAAATGATGGGAACATAGAGTGAGAAGCTTTGGCCATTTATCACAAAAAGATGTCCCATAAGTCACAAGACTTGGTATGTGTTTAATTTGAAACAAGCACTATGTTTGACAGTTATCTGGATCATGAGCCATGGTCTCTGTAGTGAGTAAAGACTTGTGCTATTTGATTTTGTGATCAATTTTAAAGTTAAAAGCAACATGAAGTAAAACTAAGGGGAGCTTGTATAGGTCATAACTGTCAGAGGCTACCACCCACAAATAACAAGCTACAATAACCTCACTGGACGTCAGCATAGTGTCAAAAGAAGTGCCCCGTGTGAGGGTCGAACTCACGACCTTCAGATTATGAGACTGACGCGCTACCTACTGCGCCAACGAGGCCGGGATAGACCTGCTGGTGCAACGTTTTACGTCCCAGAACAACAAAATATTATGCATCGTTCAATGTGCCTGGGTGGGCTTCTTGTGATCACGTTACTGGTTATTTCCAAAAGTCAGTGAAACACATCCCGACCCAATGCCTCTAGGCTACGATGCAATCTTTCAGCTTTGTATTTGGCTTTCATTTGCATTTTTCTAGACAGTCAAAAACAAAAGAGTAATTATTTTAAAAATTGAAAGAATGAAGGATTTCCATGAACAAAAACAAAAGCGGCTTCCAGTCAAGACCACAACAATGGTTTGAAGATACAATGCAATGTCAGGCTTGCATTGAACCAGCCATGGTAAGACAAAATCACCATAGGTTACATCGAGCCAGCCAGGAGTTGAACCTAGAATCTTCTGATCCGTAGTCAGACGCGTTATCCATTGCGCCACTGGCCCTATGTGAGCAATCAATTGAGACCATAATGCAAAGTCTCCAGAATCATGATAGTTTGGTTGAAAATGGAAATGATGGGAACATAGAGTGAGAAGCTTTGGCCATTTATCACAAAAAGATGTCCCATAAGTCACAAGACTTGGTATGTGTTTAATTTGAAACAAGCACTATGTTTGACAGTTATCTGGATCATGAGCCATGGTCTCTGTAGTGAGTAAAGACTTGTGCTATTTGATTTTGTGATCAATTTTAAAGTTAAAAGCAACATGAAGTAAAAATAAGGGGAGCTTGTATAGGTCATAACTGTCAGAGGCTACCACCCACAAATAACAAGCTACAATAACCTCACTGGACGTCAGCATAGTGTCAAAAGAAGTGCCCCGTATGAGGGTCGAACTCACGACCTTCAGATTATGAGACTGACGCGCTACCTACTGCGCCAACGAGGCCAGGATAGACCTGCTGGTGCAACGTTTTACGTCCCAGAACAACAAAATATTATGCATTGTTCAATGTGCCTGGGTGGGCTTCTTGTGATCACGTTACTGGTTATTTCCAAAAGCCAGTGAAACACATCCCGACCCAATGCCTCTAGGCTACGATGCAATCTTTCAGCTTTGTATTTGGCTTTCATTTGCATTTTTCTAGACAGTCAAAAACAAAAGAGTAATTATTTTAAAAATTGAAAGAATGAAGGATTTCCATGAACAAAAACAAAAGCGGCTTCCAGTCAAGACCACAACAATGGTTTGAAGATACAATGCAATGTCAGGCTTGCATTGAACCAGCCATGGTAAGACAGAGTCACCATAGGTTACATCGAGCCAGCCAGGAGTTGAACCTAGAATCTTCTGATCCGTAGTCAGACGCGTTATCCATTGCGCCACTGGCCCTATGTGAGCAATCAATTGAGACCATAATGCACAGTCTCCAGAATCATGATAGTTTGGTTGAAAATGGAAATGATGGGAACATAGAGTGAGAAGCTTTGGCCATTTATCACAAAAAGATGTCCCATAAGTCACAAGACTTGGTATGTGTTTAATTTGAAACAAGCACTATGTTTGACAGTTATCTGGATCATGAGCCATGGTCTCTGTAGTGAGTAAAGACTTGTGCTATTTGATTTTGTGATCAATTTTAAAGTTAAAAGCAACATGAAGTAAAACTAAGGGGAGCTTGTATAGGTCATAACTGTCAGAGGCTACCACCCACAAATAACAAGCTACAATAACCTCACTGGACGTCAGCATAGTGTCAAAAGAAGTGCCCCGTGTGAGGGTTGAACTCACGACCTTCAGATTATGAGACTGACGCGCTACCTACTGCGCCAACGAGGCCGGGATAGACCTGCTGGTGCAACGTTTTACGTCCCAGAACAACAAAATATTATGCATTGTTCAATGTGCCTGGGTGGGCTTCTTGTGATCACGTTACTGGTTATTTCCAAAAGTCAGTGAAACACATCCCGACCCAATGCCTCTAGGCTACGATGCAATCTTTCAGCTTTGTATTTGGCTTTCATTTGCATTTTTCTAGACAGTCAAAAACAAAAGAGTAATTATTTTAAAAATTGAAAGAATGAAGGATTTCCATGAACAAAAACAAAAGCGGCTTCCAGTCAAGACCACAACAATGGTTTGAAGATACAATGCAATGTCAGGCTTGCATTGAACCAGCCATGGTAAGACAGAGTCACCATAGGTTACATCGAGCCAGCCAGGAGTTGAACCTAGAATCTTCTGATCCGTAGTCAGACGCGTTATCCATTGCGCCACTGGCCCTATGTGAGCAATCAATTGAGACCATAATGCACAATCTCCAGAATCATGATAGTTTGGCTGAAAATGGAAATGATGGGAACATAGAGTGAGAAGCTTTGGCCATTTATCACAAAAAGATGTCCCATAAGTCGCAAGACTTGGTATGTGTTTAATTTGAAACAAGCACTATGTTTGACAGTTATCTGGATCATGAGCCATGGTCTCTGTAGTGAGTAAAGACTTGTGCTATTTGGTTTTGTGATCAATTTTAAAGTTAAAAGCAACATGAAGTAACACTAAGGGGAGCTTGTATAGGTCATAACTGTCAGAGGCTACCACCCACAAATAACAACCTAAAATAACCTCACTGGACGTCAGCATAGTGTCAAAAGAACTGTCCCGTGTGAGGGTCGAACTCACGACCTTCAGATTATGAGACTGACGCGCTACCTACTGCGCCAACGAGGCCAGGATAGACCTGCTGGTGCAACGTTTTACGTCCCAGAATAACAAAATATTATGCATCGTTCAGTGTACCTGGGTGGGCTTCTTGTGATCACGTTACTGGTTATTTCCAAAAGTCAGTGAAACACATCCCGACCCAATGTCTCTAGGCTACGATGCAATCTTTCAGCTTTGTATTTGGCTTTCATTTGCATTTTTCTAGACAGTCAAAAACAAAAGAGTAATTCTTTTCAAAAGTGAAAGAATGAAGGATTTCCAAGAAAAAAAACAAAAGCGGCTTCCAGTCAAGACCACAACAATGGTTTGAAGATACAATGCAATGTCAGGCTTGCATTGAACCAGCCATGGTAAGACAGAGTCACCATAGGTTACATCGAGCCAGCCAGGAGTTAACCCTAGAATCTTCTGATCCGTAGTCAGACACGTTATCCATTGCGCCACTGGCCCTATGTGAGCAATCAATTGAGACCATAATGCACAATCTCCAGAATCATGATAGTTTGGCTGAAAATGGAAATGATGGGAACATAGAGTGAGAAGCTTTGGCCATTCATCACAAAAAGATGTCCCATAAGTCGCAAGACTTGGTATGTGTTTAATTTGAAACAAGCACTATGTTTGACAGTTATCTGGATCATGAGCCATGGTCTCTGTAGTGAGTAAAGACTTGTGCTATTTGATTTTGTGATCAATTTTAAAGTTAAAAGCAACATGAAGTAAAATTAAGGGGAGCTTGTATAGGTCATAACTGTCAGAGGCTACCACCCACAAATAACAAGCTACAATAACCTCACTGGACGTCAGCATAGTGTCAAAAGAAGTGCCCCGTGTGAGGGTCGAACTCACGACCTTCAGATTATGAGACTGACGCGCTACCTACTGCGCCAACGAGGCCAGGATAGACCTGCTGGTGCAACGTTTTACGTCCCAGAACAACAAAATATTATGCATCGTTCAATGTGCCTGGGTGGGCTTCTTGTGATCACGTTACTGGTTATTTCCAAAAGTCAGTGAAACACATCCCGACCCAATGTCTCTAGGCTACGATGCAATCTTTCAGCTTTGTATTTGGCTTTCATTTGCATTTTTCTAGACAGTCAAAAACAAAAGAGTAATTCTTTTGAAAATTGAAAGAATGAAGGATTTCCATGAACAAAAACAAAAGTGGCTTCCAGTCAAGACCACAACAATGGTTTGAAGTTACGATTCAATGTCAGGCTTGAATTGAACCACCTATGGTAAGACGGAGTCAATATAGGTTACATCGAGCCAGCCAGGAGTTGAACCTAGAATCTTCTGATCCGTAGTCAGACGCGTTATCCATTGCGCCACTGTCCCTATGTGAGGAATCAATTGAGACCATAATGCACAGTCTCCAGAATCATGATAGTTTGGTTGAAAATGGAAATGATTGGAACATAGAGTGAGAAGCTTTGGCCATTTATCACAAAAAGATGTCCCATAAGTCACAAGACTTGGTATGTGTTTAATTTGAAACAAGCACTATGTTTGACAGTTATCTGGATCATGAGCCATGGTCTCTGTAGTGAGTAAAGACTTGTGCTATTTGATTTTGTGATCAATTTTAAAGTTAAAAGCAACATGAAGTAAAACTAAGGGGAGCTTGTATAGGTCATAACTGTCAGAGGCTACCACCCACAAATAACAAGCTACAATAACCTCACTGGACGTCAGCATAGTGTCAAAAGAAGTGCCCCGTGTGAGGGTCGAACTCACGACCTTCAGATTATGAGACTGACGCGCTACCTACTGCGCCAACAAGGCCAGGATAGACCTGCTGGTGCAACGTTTTACGTCCCAGAACAACAAAATATTATGCATCGTTCAATGTGCCTGGGTGGGCTTCTTGTGATCACGTTACTGGTTATTTCCAAAAGTCAGTGAAACACATCCCGACCCAATGCCTCTAGGCTACGATGCAATCTTTCAGCTTTGTATTTGGCTTTCATTTGCATTTTTCTAGACAGTCAAAAACAAAAGAGTAATTATTTTAAAAATTGAAAGAATGAAGGATTTCCATGAACAAAAACAAAAGCGGCTTCCAGTCAAGACCACAACAATGGTTTGAAGATACAATGCAATGTCAGGCTTGCATTGAACCAGCCATGGTAAGACAAAATCACCATAGGTTACATCGAGCCAGCCAGGAGTTGAACCTAGAATCTTCTGATCCGTAGTCAGACGCGTTATCCATTGCGCCACTGGCCCTATGTGAGCAATCAATTGAGACCATAATGCAAAGTCTCCAGAATCATGATAGTTTGGTTGAAAATGGAAATGATGGGAACATAGAGTGAGAAGCTTTGGCCATTTATCACAAAAAGATGTCCCATAAGTCACAAGACTTGGTATGTGTTTAATTTGAAACAAGCACTATGTTTGACAGTTATCTGGATCATGAGCCATGGTCTCTGTAGTGAGTAAAGACTTGTGCTATTTGATTTTGTAATCAATTTTAAAGTTAAAAGCAACATGAAGTAAAACTAAGGGGAGCTTGTATAGGTCATAACTGTCAGAGGCTACCACCCACAAATAACAAGCTACAATAACCTCACTGGACGTCAGCATAGTGTCAAAAGAAGTGCCCCGTGTGAGGGTCGAACTCACGACCTTCAGATTATGAGACTGACGCGCTACCTACTGCGCCAACGAGGCCGGGATAGACCTGCTGGTGCAACGTTTTACGTCCCAGAACAACAAAATATTATGCATTGTTCAATGTGCCTGGGTGGGCTTCTTGTGATCACGTTACTGGTTATTTCCAAAAGTCAGTGAAACACATCCCGACCCAATGCCTCTAGGCTACGATGCAATCTTTCAGCTTTGTATTTGGCTTTCATTTGCATTTTTCTAGACAGTCAAAAACAAAAGAGTAATTCTTTTAAAAATTGAAAGAATGAAGGATTTCCATGAACAAAAACAGAAGCGGCTTCCAGTCAAGACCACAACAATGGTTTGAAGATACAATGCAATGTCAGGCTTGCATTGAACCAGCCATGGAAAGACAGAGTCACAATAGGTTACATCGAGCCAGCCAGGAGTTGAACCTAGAATCTTCTGATCCGTAGTCAGACGCGTTATCCATTGCGCCACTGGCCCTATGTGAGCAATGAATTGAGACCATAATGCACAATCTCCAGAATCATGATAGTTTGGCTGAAAATGGAAATGATGGGAACATAGAGTGAGAAGCTTTGGCCATTTATCACAAAAAGATGTCCCATAAGTCACAAGACTTGGTATGTGTTTAATTTGAAACAAGCACTATGTTTGACAGTTATCTGGATCATGAGCCATGGTCTCTGTAGTGAGTAAAGACTTGTGCTATTTGATTTTGTGATCAATTTTAAAGTTAAAAGCAACATGAAGTAAAACTAAGGGGAGCTTGTATAGGTCATAACTGTCAGAGGCTACCACCCACAAATAACAAGCTACAATAACCTCACTGGACGTCAGCATAGTGTTAAAGAAGTACCCCGTGTGAGGGTCGAACTCACGACCTTCAGATTATGAGACTGACGCGCTACCTACTGCGCCAACGAGGCCGGGATAGACCTGCTGGTGCAACGTTTTACGTCCCAGAACAACAAAATATTATGCATCGTTCAATGTGCCTGGGTGGGCTTCTTGTGATCACGTTACTGGTTATTTCCAAAAGTCAGTGAAACACATCCCGACCCAATGCCTCTAGGCTACGATGCAATCTTTCAGCTTTGTATTTGGCTTTCATTTGCATTTTTCTAGACAGTCAAAAACAAAAGAGTAATTCTTTTAAAAATTGAAAGAATGAAGGATTTCCATGAACAAAAACAAAAGCGGCTTCCAGTCAAGACCACAACAATGGTTTGAAGATACAATGCAATGTCAGGCTTGCATTGAACCAGCCATGGTAAGACAAAATCACCATAGGTTACATCGAGCCAGCCAGGAGTTGAACCTAGAATCTTCTGATCCGTAGTCAGACGCGTTATCCATTGCGCCACTGGCCCTATGTGAGCAATCAATTGAGACCATAATGCAAAGTCTCCAGAATCATGATAGTTTGGTTGAAAATGGAAATGATGGGAACATAGAGTGAGAAGCTTTGGCCATTTATCACAAAAAGATGTCCCATAAGTCACAAGACTTGGTATGTGTTTAATTTGAAACAAGCACTATGTTTGACAGTTATCTGGATCATGAGCCATGGTCTCTGTAGTGAGTAAAGACTTGTGCTATTTGATTTTGTGATCAATTTTAAAGTTAAAAGCAACATGAAGTAAAAATAAGGGGAGCTTGTATAGGTCATAACTGTCAGAGGCTACCACCCACAAATAACAAGCTACAATAACCTCACTGGACGTCAGCATAGTGTCAAAAGAAGTGCCCCGTATGAGGGTCGAACTCACGACCTTCAGATTATGAGACTGACGCGCTACCTACTGCGCCAACGAGGCCAGGATAGACCTGCTGGTGCAACGTTTTACGTCCCAGAACAACAAAATATTATGCATTGTTCAATATGCCTGGGTGGGCTTCTTGTGATCACGTTACTGGTTATTTCCAAAAGTCAGTGAAACACATCCCGACCCAATGCCTCTAGGCTACGATGCAATCTTTCAGCTTTGTATTTGGCTTTCATTTGCATTTTTCTAGACAGTCAAAAACAAAAGAGTAAGTCTTTTGAAAATTGAAAGAATGAAGGATTTCCATGAACAAAAACAAAAGCGGCTTCCAGTCAAGACCACAACAATGGTTTGAAGTTACAATGCAATGTCAGGCTTGAATTGAACCAGCTTTGGTAAGACGGAGTCAATATAGGTTACATCGAGCCAGCCAGGAGTTGAACCTAGAATCTTCTGATCCGTAGTCAGACGCATTATCCATTGCGCCACTGGCCCTATGTGAGCAATCAATTGAGACCATAATGCACAGTCTCCAGAATCATGATAGTTTGGTTGAAAATGGAAATGATGGGAACATAGAGTGAGAAGCTTTAGCCATTCATCACAAAAAGATGTCCCATAAGTCGCAAGACTTGGTATGTGTTTAATTTGAAACAAGCACTATGTTTGACAGTTATCTGGATCATGAGCCATGGTCTCTGTAGTGAGTAAAGACTTGTGCTATTTGATTTTGTGATCAATTTTAAAGTTAAAAGCAACATGAAGTAAAATTAAGGGGAGGTTGTATAGGTCATAACTGTCAGAGGCTACCACCCACAAATAACAAGCTACAATAACCTCACTGGACGTCAGCATAGTGTCAAAAGAAGTGCCCCGTGTGAGGGTCGAACTCACGACCTTCAGATTATGAGACTGACGCGCTACCTACTGCGCCAACGAGGCCAGGATAGACCTGCTGGTGCAACGTTTTACGTCCCAGAACAACAAAATATTATGCATCGTTCAATGTGCCTGGGTGGGCTTCTTGTGATCACGTTACTGGTTATTTCCAAAAGTCAGTGAAACACATCCCGACCCAATGTCTCTAGGCTACGATGCAATCTTTCAGCTTTGTATTTGGCTTTCATTTGCATTTTTCTAGACAGTCAAAAACAAAAGAGTAATTCTTTTGAAAATTGAAAGAATGAAGGATTTCCATGAACAAAAACAAAAGTGGCTTCCAATCAAGACCACAACAATGGTTTGAAGATACAATGCAATGTCAGGCTTGCATTGAACCAGCCATGGTAAGACAGAGTCACCATAGGTTACATCGAGCCAGCCAGGAGTTAACCCTAGAATCTTCTGATCCGTAGTCAGACACGTTATCCATTGCACCACTGGCCCTATGTGAGCAATTAATTGAGACCATAATGCACAATCTCCAGAATCATGATAGTTTGGCTGAAAATGGAAATGATGGGAACATAGAGTGAGAAGCTTTGGCCATTCATCACAAAAAGATGTCCCATAAGTCGCAAGACTTGGTATGTGTTTAATTTGAAACAAGCACTATGTTTGACAGTTATCTGGATCATGAGCCATGGTCTCTGTAGTGAGTAAAGACTTGTGCTATTTGATTTTGTGATCAATTTTAAAGTTAAAAGCAACATGAAGTAAAATTAAGGGGAGGTTGTATAGGTCATAACTGTCAGAGGCTACCACCCACAAATAACAAGCTACAATAACCTCACTGGACGTCAGCATAGTGTCAAAAGTAGTGCCCCGTGTGTGGGCCGAACTCACGACCTTCAGATTATGAGACTGACGCGCTACCTACTGCGCCAACGAGGCCAGGATAGACCTGCTAGTGCAACGTTTTACGTCCCAGAACAACAAAATATTATGCATCGTTCAATGTGCCTGGGTGGGCTTCTTGTGATCACGTTACTGGTTATTTCCAAAAGTCAGTGAAACACATCCCGACCCAATGTCTCTAGGCTACGATGCAATCTTTCAGCTTTGTATTTGGCTTTCATTTGCATTTTTCTAGACAGTCAAAAACAAAAGAGTAATTCTTTTGAAAATTGAAAGAATGAAGGATTTCCATGAACAAAAACAAAAGCTGCTTCCAGTCAAGACCACAACAATGGTTTGAAGTTACGATTCAATGTCAGGCTTGAATTGAACCACCTATGGTAAGACGGAGTCAATATAGGTTACATCGAGCCAGCCAGGTGTTGAACCTAGAATCTTCTGATCCGTAGTCAGACGCATTATCCATTGCGCCACTGGCCCTATGTGAGCAATCAATTGAGACCATAATGCACAGTCTCCAGAATCATGATAGTTTGGTTGAAAATGGAAATGATGGGAACATAGAGTGAGAAGCTTTGGCCATTTATCACAAAAAGATGTCCCATAAGTCACAAGACTTGGTATTTGTTTAATTTGAAACAAGCACTATGTTTGACAGTTATCTGGATCATGAGCCATGGTCTCTGTAGTGAGTAAAGACTTGTGCTATTTGATTTTGTGATCAATTTTAAAGTTAAAAGCAACATGAAGTAAAACTAAGGGGAGCTTGTATAGGTCATAACTGTCAGAGGCTACCACCCACAAATAACAAGCTACAATAACCTCACTGGACGTCAGCATAGTGTCAAAATAAGTGCCCCGTGTGAGGGTCGAACTCACGACCTTCAGATTATGAGACTGACGCGCTACCTACTGCGCCAACGAGGCCAGGATAGACCTGCTGGTGCAACGTTTTACGTCCCAGAACAACAAAATATTATGCATCGTTCAATGTTCCTGGGTGGGCTTCTTGTGATCACGTTACTGGTTATTTCCAAAAGTCAGTGAAACACATCCCGACCCAATGTCTCTAGGCTACGATGCAATCTTTCAGCTTTGTATTTGGCTTTCATTTGCATTTTTCTAGACAGTCAAAAACAAAAGAGTAATTCTTTTCAAAATTGAAAGAATGAAGGATTTCCAAGAAAAAAAACAAAAGCGGCTTCCAGTCAAGACCACAACAATGGTTTGAAGATACAATGCAATGTCAGGCTTGCATTGAACCAGCCATGGTAGGACAGAGTCACCATAGGTTACATCGAGCCAGCCAGGAGTTAACCCTAGAATCTTCTGATCCGTAGTCAGACACGTTATCCATTGCGCCACTGGCCCTATGTGAGCAATCAATTGAGACCATAATGCACAATCTCCAGAATCATGATAGTTTGGCTGAAAATGGAAATGATGGGAACATAGAGTGAGAAGCTTTGGCCATTCATCACAAAAAGATGTCCCATAAGTCGCAAGACTTGGTATGTGTTTAATTTGAAACAAGCACTATGTTTGACAGTTATCTGGATCATGAGCCATGGTCTCTGTAGTGAGTAAAGACTTGTGCTATTTGATTTTGTGATCAATTTTAAAGTTAAAAGCAACATGAAGTAAAATTAAGGGGAGGTTGTATAGGTCATAACTGTCAGAGGCTACCACCCACAAATAACAAGCTACAATAACCTCACTGGACGTCAGCATAGTGTCAAAAGAAGTGCCCCGTGTGAGGGTCGAACTCACGACCTTCAGAATATGAGACTGACGCGCTACCTACTGCACCAACGAGGCCAGGATAGACCTGCTGGTGCAACGTTTTACGTCCCAGAACAACAAAATATTATGCATCGTTCAATGTGCCTGGGTGGGCTTCTTGTGATCACGTTACTGGTTATTTCCAAAAGTCAGTGAAACACATCCCGACCCAATGCCTCTAGGCTACGATGCAATCTTTCAGCTTTGTATTTGGCTTTCATTTGCATTTTTCTAGACAGTCAAAAACAAAAGAGTAATTCTTTTTAAAATTGAAAGAATGAAGCATTTCCATGAACAAAAACAAAAGCGGCTTCCAGTCAAGACCACAACAATGGTTTGAAGTTACCATTCAATGTCAGGCTTGAATTGAACCAGCTATGGTAAGACGGAGTCAATATAGGTTACATCGAGCCAGCCAGGAGTTGAACCTAGAATCTTCTGATCCGTAATCAGACGCATTATCCATTGCGCCACTGGCCCTATGTGAGCAATCAATTGTGACCATAATGCACAGTCTCCAGAATCATGATAGTTTGGTTGAAAATGGAAATGATGGGAACATAGAGTGAGAAGCTTTGGCCATTTATCACAAAAAGATGTCCCATAAGTCACAAGACTTGGTATGTGTTTAATTTGAAACAAGCACTATGTTTGACAGTTATCTGGATCATGAGCCATGGTCTCTGTAGTGAGTAAAGACTTGTGCTATTTGATTTTGTGATCAATTTTAAAGTTAAATGCAACATGAAGTAAAAATAAGGGGGGCTTGTATAGGTCATAACTGTCAGAGGCTACCACCCACAAATAACAACCTAAAATAACCTCACTGGACGTCAGCATAGTGTCAAAAGAACTGTCCCGTGTGAGGGTCGAACTCACGACCTTCAGATTATGAGACTGACGCGCTACCTACTGCGCCAACGAGGCCAGGATAGACCTGCTGGTGCAACGTTTTACGTCCCAGAATAACAAAATATTATGCATCGTTCAGTGTGCCTGGGTGGGCTTCTTGTGATCACGTTACTGGTTATTTCCAAAAGTCAGTGAAACACATCCCGACCCAATGTCTCTAGGCTACGATGCAATCTTTCAGCTTTGTATTTGGCTTTCATTTGCATTTTTCTAGACAGTCAAAAACAAAAGAGTAATTCTTTTCAAAATTGAAAGAATGAAGGATTTCCAAGAAAAAAAACAAAAGCGGCTTCCAGTCAAGACCACAACAATGGTTTAAGATACAATGCAATGTCAGGCTTGCATTGAACCAGCCATGGTAAGACAGAGTCACCATAGGTTACATCGAGCCAGCCAGGAGTTAACCCTAGAATCATCTGATCCGTAGTCAGACACGTTATCCATTGCGCCACTAGCCCTATGTGAGCAATCAATTGAGACCATAATGCACAATCTCCAGAATCATGATAGTTTGGCTGAAAATGGAAATGATGGGAACATAGAGTGAGAAGCTTTGGCCATTCATCACAAAAAGATGTCCCATAAGTCGCAAGACTTGGTATGTGTTTAATTTGAAACAAGCACTATGTTTGACAGTTATCTGGATCATGAGCCATGGTCTCTGTAGTGAGTAAAGACTTGTGCTATTTGATTTTGTGATCAATTTTAAAGTTAAAAGCAACATGAAGTAAAATTAAGGGGAGGTTGTATAGGTCATAACTGTCAGAGGCTACCACCCACAAATAACAAGCTACAATAACCTCACTGGACGTCAGCATAGTGTCAAAAGAAGTGCCCCGTGTGAGGGTCGAACTCACGACCTTCAGATTATGAGACTGAAGCGCTACCTACTGCGCCAACGAGGCCAGGATAGACCTGCTGGTGCAACGTTTTACGTCCCAGAACAACAAAATATTATGCATCGTTCAATGTGCCTGGGTGGGCTTCTTGTGATCACGTTACTGGTTATTTCCAAAAGTCAGTGAAACACATCCCGACCCAATGTCTCTAGGCTACGATGCAATCTTTCAGCTTTGTATTTGGCTTTCATTTGCATTTTTCTAGACAGTCAAAAACAAAAGAGTAATTCTTTTGAAAATTGAAAGAATGAAGGATTTCCATGAACAAAAACAAAAGTGGCTTCCAGTCAAGACCACAACAATGGTTTGAAGTTACGATTCAATGTCAGGCTTGAATTGAACCACCTATGGTAAGACGGAGTCAATATAGGTTACATCGAGCCAGCCAGGAGTTGAGCCTAGAATCTTCTGATCCGTAGTCAGACGCGTTATCCATTGCGCCACTGTCCCTATGTGAGCAATCAAATGAGACCATAATGCACAGTCTCCAGAATCATGATAGTTTGGTTGAAAATGGAAATGATTGGAACATAGAGTGAGAAGCTTTGGCCATTTATCACAAAAAGATGTCCCATAAGTCACAAGACTTGGTATGTGTTTAATTTGAAACAAGCACTATGTTTGACAGTTATCTGGATCATGAGCCATGGTCTCTGTAGTGAGTAAAGACTTGTGCTATTTGATTTTGTGATCAATTTTAAAGTTAAAAGCAACATGAAGTAAAACTAAGGGGAGCTTGTATAGGTCATAACTGTCAGAGGCTACCACCCACAAATAACAAGCTACAATAACCTCACTGGACGTCAGCATAGTGTCAAAAGAAGTGCCCCGTGTGAGGGTCGAACTCACGACCTTCAGATTATGAGACTGACGCGCTACCTACTGCGCCAACGAGGCCAGGATAGACCTGCTGGTGCAACGTTTTACGTCCCAGAACAACAAAATATTATGCATCGTTCAATGTGCCTGGGTGGGCTTCTTGTGATCACGTTACTGGTTATTTCCAAAAGTCAGTGAAACACATCCCGACCCAATGTCTCTAGGCTACGATGCAATCTTTCAGCTTTGTATTTGGCTTTCATTTGCATTTTTCTAGACAGTCAAAAACAAAAGAGTAATTCTTTTGAAAATTGAAAGAATGAAGGATTTCCATGAACAAAAACAAAAGCGGCTTCCAGTCAAGACCACAACAATGGTTTGAAGTTACGATTCAATGTCAGGCTTGAATTGAACCACCTATGGTAAGACGGAGTCAATATAGGTTACATCGAGCCAGCCAAGAGTTGAACCTAGAATCTTCTGATCCGTAGTCAGACGCGTTATCCATTGCGCCACTGGCCCTATGTGAGCAATCAATTGAGACCATAATGCACAGTCTCCAGAAACATGATAGTTTGGTTGAAAATGGAAATGATGGGAACATAGAGTGAGAAGCTTTGGCCATTTATCACAAAAAGATGTCCCATAAGTCACAAGACTTGGTATGTGTTTAATTTGAAACAAGCACTATGTTTGACAGTTATCTGGATCATGAGCCATGGTCTCTGTAGTGAGTAAAGACTTGTGCTATTTGATTTTGTGATCAATTTTAAAGTTAAAAGCAACATGAAGTAAAACTAAGGGGAGCTTGTATAGGTCATAACTGTCAGAGGCTACCACCCACAAATAACAAGCTACAATAACCTCACTGGACGTCAGCATAGTGTCAAATGAAGTGCCCCGTGTGAGGGTCGAACTCACGACCTTCAAATTATGAGACTGACGCGCTACCTACTGCGCCAACGAGGCCAGGATAGACCTGCTGGTGCAACGTTTTACGTCCCAGAACAACAAAATATTATGCATCGTTCAATGTTCCTGGGTGGGCTTCTTGTGATCACGTTACTGGTTATTTCCAAATGTCAGTGAAACACATCCCGACCCAATGTCTCTAGGCTACGATGCAATCTTTCAGCTTTGTATTTGGCTTTCATTTGCATTTTTCTAGACAGTCAAAAACAAAAGAGTAATTCTTTTCAAAATTGAAAGAATGAAGGATTTCCAAGAAAAAAAACAAAAGCGGCTTCCAGTCAAGACCACAACAATGGTTTTTAGATACAATGCAATGTCAGGATTGCATTGAACCAGCCATGGTAAGACAGAGTCACCATAGGTTACATCGAGCCAGCCAGGAGTTAACCCTAGAATCTTCTGATCCGTAGTCAGACACGTTATCCATTGCGCCACTGGCCCTATGTGAGCAATCAATTGAGACCATAATGCACAATCTCCAGAATCATGATAGTTTGGCTGAAAATGGAAATGATGGGAACATAGAGTGAGAAGCTTTGGCCATTCATCACAAAAAGATGTCCCATAAGTCGCAAGACTTGGTATGTGTTTAATTTGAAACAAGCACTATGTTTGACAGTTATCCGGATCATGAGCCATGGTCTCTGTAGTGAGTAAAGACTTGTGCTATTTGATTTTGTGATCAATTTTAAAGTTAAAAGCAACATGAAGTAAAATTAAGGGGAGGTTGTATAGGTCATAACTGTCAGAGGCTACCACCCACAAATAACAAGCTACAATAACCTCACTGGACGTCAGCATAGTGTCAAAAGAAGTGCCCCGTGTGAGGGTCGAACTCACGACCTTCAGATTATGAGACTGACGCGCTACCTACTGCGCCAACGAGGCCAGGATAGACCTGCTGGTGCAACGTTTTACGTCCCAGAACAACAAAATATTATGCATCATTCAGTGTGCCTGGGTGGGCTTCTTGTGACCACGTTACTGGTTATTTCCAAAAGTCAGTGAAACACATCCCGACCCAATGTCTCTAGGCTACGATGCAATCTTTCAGCTTTGTATTTGGCTTTCATTTGCATTTTTCTAGACAGTCAAAAACAAAAGAGTAATTCTTTTAAAAATTGAAAGAATGAAGCATTTCCATGAACAAAAACAGCTTCCAGTCAAGACCACAACAATGGTTTTGAAGTTACAATGCAATATCAGGCTTGCATTGAACCAGCTATGGTAAGACGGAGTCACCATAGGTTACATCGAGCCAGCCAGGAGTTGAACCTAGAATCTTCTGATCTGTAGTCAGATCCATTATACATTGCGCCACTGGCCCTATGTGAGCAATCAATTGAGACCATAATGCAGTCTCCAGAATCATGATAGTTTGGTTGAAAACGGAAATGATGGGAACATAGAGTGAGAAGCTTTGGCCATTTATCACAAAAAGATGTCCCATAAGTCACAAGACTTGGTATGTGTTTAATTTGAAACAAGCACTATGTTTGACAGTTATCTGGATCATGAGCCATGGTCTCTGTAGTGAGTAAAGACTTGTGCTATTTGATTTTGTGATCAATTTTAAAGTTAAAAGCAACATGAAGTAAAACTAAGGGGAGCTTGTATAGGTCATAACTGTCAGAGGCTACAACCCACAGATAACAAGCTACAATAACCTCACTGGACATCAGCATAGTGTCAAAAGAAGTGCCCCGTGTGAGGGTCGAACTCACGACCTTCAGATTATGAGACTGACGCGCTACCTACTGCGCCAACGAGGCCAGGATAGACCTGCTGGTGCAACGTTTTACGTCCCAGAACAACAAAATATTATGCATCGTTCAATGTGCCTGGGTGGGCTTCTTGTGATCACGTTACTGGTTATTTCCAAAAGTCAGTGAAACACATCCCGACCCAATGTCTCTAGGCTACGATGCAATCTTTCAGCTTTGTATTTGGCTTTCATTTGCATTTTTCTAGACAGTCAAAAACAAAAGAGTAATTCTTTTGAAAATTGAAAGAATGAAGCATTTCCATGAACAAAAACAAAAGCGGCTTCCAGTCAAGACCACAACAATGGTTTGAAGTTACGATTCAATGTCAGGCTTGAATTGAACCACCTATGGTAAGACGGAGTCAATATAGGTTACATCGAGCCAGCCAGGAGTTGAACCTAGAATCTTCTGATCCGTAGTCAGACGCGTTATCCATTGCGCCACTGGCCCTATGTGAGCAGTCAATTGAGACCATAATGCACAGTCTCCAGAATCATGATAGTTTGGTTGAAAATGGAAATGATGGGAACATAGAGTGAGAAGCTTTGGCCATTTATCACAAAAAGATGTCCCATAAGTCACAAGACTTGGTATGTGTTTAATTTGAAACAAGCACTATGTTTGACAGTTATCTGGATCATGAGCCATGGTCTCTGTAGTGAGTAAAGACTTGTGCTATTTGATTTTGTGATCAATTTTAAAGTTAAAAGCAACATGAAGTAAAACTAAGGGGAGCTTGTATAGGTCATAACTGTCAGAGGCTACCACCCACAAATAACAAGCTACAATAACCTCACTGGACGTCAGCATAGTGTCAAAAGAACTGCCCCGTGTGAGGGTCGATCGCATGACCTACAGATTATGAGACTGACGCGCTACCTACTGTGCCAACGAGGCCAGGATAGACCTGCTGGTGCAACGTTTTACGTCCCAGAATAACAAAATATTATGCATCATTCAGTGTGCCTGGGTGGGCTTCTTGTGACCACGTTACTGGTTATTTCCAAAAGTCAGTGAAACACATCCCGACCCAATGTCTCTAGGCTACGATGCAATCTTTCAGCTTTGTATTTGGCTTTCATTTGCATTTTTCTAGACAGTCAAAAACAAAAGAGTAATTCTTTTGAAAATTGAAAGAATGAAGCATTTCCATGAACAAAAACAGCTTCCAGTCAAGACCACAACAATGGTTTTGAAGTTACAATGCAATATCAGGCTTGCATTGAACCAGCTATGGTAAGACAGAGTCACCATAGGTTACATCGAGCCAGCCAGGAGTTGAACCTAGAATCTTCTGATCTGTAGTCAGATCCATTATACATTGCGCCACTGGCCCTATGTGAGCAATCAATTGAGACCATAATGCAGTCTCCAGAATCATGATAGTTTGGTTGAAAACGGAAATGATGGGAACATAGAGTGAGAAGCTTTGGCCATTTATCACAAAAAGATGTCCCATAAGTCACAAGACTTGGTATGTGTTTAATTTGAAACAAGCACTATGTTTGACAGTTATCTGGATCATGAGCCATGGTCTCTGTAGTGAGTAAAGACTTGTGCTATTTGATTTTGTGATCAATTTTAAAGTTAAAAGCAACATGAAGTAAAACTAAGGGGAGCTTGTATAGGTCATAACTGTCAGAGGCTACCACCCACAGATAACAAGCTACAATAACCTCACTGGACATCAGCATAGTGTCAAAAGAAGTGCCCCGTGTGAGGGTCGAACTCACGACCTTCAGATTATGAGACTGACGCGCTACCTACTGCGCCAACGAGGCCAGGATAGACCTGCTGGTGCAACGTTTTACGTCCCAGAACAACAAAATATTATGCATCGTTCAATGTGCCTGGGTGGGCTTCTTGTGATCACGTTACTGGTTATTTCCAAAAGTCAGTGAAACACATCCCGACCCAATGTCTCTAGGCTACGATGCAATCTTTCAGCTTTGTATTTGGCTTTCATTTGCATTTTTCTAGACAGTCAAAAACAAAAGAGTAATTCTTTTGAAAATTGAAAGAATGAAGCATTTCCATGAACAAAAACAAAAGCGGCTTCCAGTCAAGACCACAACAATGGTTTGAAGTTACGATTCAATGTCAGGCTTGAATTGAACCAACAATGGTAAGACGGAGTCAATAGAGGTTACATCGAGCCAGCCAGGAGTTGAACCTAGAATCTTCTGATCCGTAGTCAGACGCGTTATCCATTGCGCCACTGGCCCTATGTGAGCAGTCAATTGAGACCATAATGCACAGTCTCCAGAATCATGATAGTTTGGTTGAAAATGGAAATGATGGGAACATAGAGTGAGAAGCTTTGGCCATTTATCACAAAAAGATGTCCCATAAGTCACAAGACTTGGTATGTGTTTAATTTGAAACAAGCACTATGTTTGACAGTTATCTGGATCATGAGCCATGGTCTCTGTAGTGAGTAAAGACTTGTGCTATTTGATTTTGTGATCAATTTTAAAGTTAAAAGCAACATGAAGTAAAACTAAGGGGAGCTTGTATAGGTCATAACTGTCAGAGGCTACCACCCACAAATAACAAGCTACAATAACCTCAGTGGACGTCAGCATAGTGTCAAAAGAAGTGCCCCGTGTGAGGGTCGAACTCACGACCTTCAGATTATGAGACTGACGCGCTACCTACTGCGCCAACGAGGCCAGGATAGACCTGCTGGTGCAACGTTTTACGTCCCAGAACAACAAAATATTATGCATCGTTCAATGTGCCTGGGTGGGCTTCTTGTGATCACGTTACTGGTTATTTCCAAAAGTCAGTGAAACACATCCCGACCCAATGTCTCTAGGCTACGATGCAATCTTTCAGCTTTGTATTTGGCTTTCATTTGCATTTTTCTAGACAGTCAAAAACAAAAGAGTAATTATTTTAAAAATTGAAAGAATGAAGCATTTCCATGAACAAAAACAGCTTCCAGTCAAGACCACAACAATGGTTTGAAGTTACAATGCAATGGCAGGCTTGCATTGAACCAGCTATGGTAAGACTGAGTCACCATAGGGTACATCGAGCCAGCCAGGAGTTGAACCTAGAATCTTCTGATCCGTAGTCAGACGTGTTATCCATTGCGCCACTGGCCCAGTGTGAGGAATCAATTGAGACCATAATGCACAATCTCCAGAATCATGATAGTTTGGCTGAAAATGGAAATGATGGGAACATAGAGTGAGAAGCTTTGGCCATTTATCACAAAAAGATGTCCCATAAGTCACAAGACTTGGTATGTGTTTAATTTGAAACAAGCACTATGTTTGACAGTTATCTGGATCATGAGCCATGGTCTCTGTAGTGAGTAAAGACTTGTGCTATTTGATTTTGTGATCAATTTTAAAGTTAAAAGCAACATGAAGTAAAACTAAGGGGAGCTTGTATAGGTCATAACTGTCAGAGGCTACCACCCACAAATAACAAGCTACAATAACCTCAGTGGACGTCAGCATAGTGTCAAAAGAAGTGCCCCGTGTGAGGGTCGAACTCACGACCTTCAGATTATGAGACTGACGCGCTACCTACTGCGCCAAGGCTTGCGCGCATAAGTCTCACAATCGATTTTGGTAGTAGTTATTGTTGGTGTGCTGTTGAGTGCGATGCAGCGGGTTCGAGTCCCGCTCGGAGCATTCTTGACACCTTAATTAACAATGCTCCGTGAACTATGTAGGCGTTTTTATAAATAAATTTCAAGCAAAAGTAAACGCATAAAAACTGATAAAATAAATGAATGAGCTTTAATATAAGTCTATTTACATGCCACTGAATTAAAATGTCAAGTTTCCTGAACCCCTGATTCTAATTAGTTTCAAAACCCTCTATGGCAATGAAAACATACTCATTCCAGGTGTTTATTAATTTCCACCTTTTCAGATCTATCTACTCACCTTGGCTGAACCAAAATAAAATACAATCTACCATAATTCAATTAATTCTAACTCAAAATCACAACAGTGTACACAGGCCCTTTCATTTTGTTTCAATGTCCTCCTACATCTGCAAATGAAATCACAGCAGAGAGAGGAGAAACCTTTCTGAGCTGCAATCTGTAGTTTTCTTAATAAAATTCAAAGATAAACCTTTTTTCTGCCCCTGTCAGGATATGAACTTACTGGTACTGTGTTCACCAGAACCTTTACTATTTGACACCAACAGGACATATTTTGATTAGTCTAATTAAAGAAAAACAAGAAAATACAAAAACTCACACTTGTTTATTTTACAAACAGGCTAAAAAACAAACAGTAAACACACAAACATCAAAAACAGAAAAAATGAAGCTATTTACATTTAAGATTTTTTTTTACCATAGCCACGTGCAGCCATTTCAGCTCTCCAGTCTTCAAAAGACTGGTTTGCAGTCTCTTCACAGTACCAGTTCCCAAAATACTGTTTATGGCAGGATGGCTTTCTTTCTTTTTGGCACTTCTTGCAAACTATTGTGTCTGTTTTTTTTACATATTTTCGTGTCTGTAGTCCAGCCTGCTCCTCTTTTTCCTTCCTCTTCCTGTACTGCTGTGTGGTGTAGGGTACATGTGGTGTCTGGCTTTTAGGTGCTGATGGCCCAGCCACAACAGGGTACACTGGCACAGAGGGAGTCGGAGCACAGATAAACTGTGGCAGGATGGGTTGAGGAAGTGGCTGGATCGGAATAAAAGAAAGTACAGAATAGGTGGGACCAGATGAGGTTGCTGGTGGAAAAATTTCCACAGACAACTGTCCTGTGTTCTGTGGCTGAGGCTGAGGTGGGCACTGTGCTCTATCTGACTTTTTGATTTTCAGTTTTGCCGTTCCAGCCGTGTCGGGATGAAGGACGAAGGTGTAAGGTTTGTGTGATGGAGCAGGTTGAATGGCTTTGTGCTGTGGTGCTGACTGCTGACTGGTTTCACCGGAAATGGCTGGCTTTGGTGCCAGAATGCCCTGTTCAAGAATGTCTTTCTCCTGTGCCCGGGTGCGTCTGCAATACCTGCATATGAAATAAATAGAATAGCTGATTTTAATTTCAAGGAATAATGTTCTTATCGATATTACAGATTCTGTGATGTTTGTGAAATACAAACCAACTAATATTCTGTCCTGTTTTTAAAGTCACTCAGATTTTATCACTGAAGTTAATAGTTTGTCATATCCCAGCAGTCATGAAGTTGTTGGCTTGCTTCTCTCTCTACTGATTCTCATCTTCTTCATTTTCTCTCCAGCAGAGGAGTCCCTGACACCAGTCCCAGTCTCTGTAGCTGAGTCTCATCTACTTATCTGAGAGGCCAGTTGGTTAGTCATTACGGTAAAATCAGAAAACCCTCAGGTAAGTACTCTGCAGTCAACTAACTTTCTGTTCACTCATGCTTCCAGAGTAACGCTGATGCAGCATAAGACTGCATTACCTACCCATCTCAGCTGGAAACCCCCTCTTCCAATCCGATGGTGATTCCTGCCACCACTGCCGGGTCACACAAGGACACTGTAAGCCATCCTTTGACCCCTTTAAAGATTACAAATAATTTGTGGATCCATCTAATCTTCACCCTTCTCTCTCACACCCCCCTGAGCAGACCGTACCTCCAGCGGAGTGAGCACTCCAAGTGAATTATCATTACTCCACTGATCCTCCTGGGGAGTACTATTTGTGTATCTCGCTTGTGAATAAAACTTCTTTAAGTTATTCTGTTTGTCTCTGGGTCAGCTAATTTGAGTCCATCATTATCCATCATGACACAGTTTTAACTCACCACTGTGTGAGGGTTGTTTTGTTGACTTCTGGCAACTGTATGGTCGTCTCCTCCATGATGGTGATGTTGTTCAGGATGCACTCTCTAATGTGCTTGTAAGCACGAATGATGAGGGTCCACCTTGAAAATGCCACACCTTCCACTCTCTTTGGGTTTGGATAAGCCATGCAGAGCTGGACAAAAATGGCCTCAACAATCCGGTTGCAATCTGGCCACTGTCCAGGAATGCGTGCTCCAGAATAGCACCTAGGAGGACAAAGGCAAGAAAAATGGACTCAGGCAAGATCTGTAGAAGAATATGCATCAGTGGCTGAACAGCTGTGACCAACATACCGCTTTGTCGACTCCACGCCTGGTGCAACAATTTTTTTTGTTGCTCTAAAACGGCCTTTGTTCAGGGTTGTTTGGTGGCGTGGAGAAAAAACGGTGCGCTCCTTGTCGTGCTCTGACAATCTCTTCCAAAGAGCAACAATGTTATTGGACTCTTCAAGGGTGAGAGCCAGGCTGTGCTCTCTCAGATTGAAGAGTGCTTCAGCCAAATCCTGCACAGCTCTGAAACCTTCGGTGTTGTCGGGGCCAACGGAGTCCTAAATGATACGTTTGTTACGTATTTATAAGAAAAAAAATGGGCAAAAGTAGCCAAATCATATCTAACTTACCTGTCTCCTTGATGTCCCTGGAATAGTGTCATCAGAGTGGAAATCAGGCAGCCTTGATGGAGATGCAGCTAAACATAAATATCAAAACCTTTTATTAAACACACATACACACACACACTTTCAGACACAGGTTTATAGAACAAAATTAATCAGTAACCTGGTTCTAAAGTCACTTATGTCACTTTACATAATAAAAGAAACCATCTTGACTTTCCCATTTATGTGATATTTGGGCATGAACATCACTCACTTTCTTCCAGGTCATCCACAGGAGCATGTTTAACTTCCACAGCTGGTATCTCTAGGAAGGGTTCAGATGCAGGTGATGTTAAGAAGTCATGTGAACAGGCAGGTTGAGGAGTCTGGAGCGTGGTTTCCAAAATGTCATGTGAACAGGCAGGTTGAGGAGTCTGGAGCGTGGTTTCCAAGATGGGAACTGTGAGATCCACAAAAACCTCAGACTCTTCAAAGCCCTCATCTTCTGCCACAGCTACGTCTTCTGTCTCCAAAGCTGCAATTGCCACTCTGCGGTCCTCAAGAACATCTCCTGTTTGGTTGTAGAGATACTCGACCCCAATGAGTTCCCCTGAAAGCAATCAAAAATCAGCTTTAACTTTAATTAACGTTTGTTTTAACTTTAACTCACTGTCATGACACAATTTCAGCAAACAAACACATTGTTGACTTTTAATTAGCTAGCATGAAATATTAATCTAATCAGAGCTTGGTCAAAGCTGAACTCCGTCTCCTCTGACTGGTGCATCAGCTCTGCTAACACACCTGTGTACGCCTGTGGCCCTGTGTAATTCACACAGCTCTTCCCGAGGACTTCCTGTGACAGCTGGTTTGCAGCATGCCTCAGGAGGCCGCTGTAGGAGTGAGGCTCTGATCTTCCTTCTGCTGACATGCTCCTGTCTTCGTTCCACCTGGCCAAGCCATCCAACAGGTATGCCTGAAAAAAGGTGTCACTTGCCAGTGTTCCTGAAAAATATTCATAAATATGTTTAAATGGGTTGTGAACATGAAGAGAAACTCATGGATAAGATTGTGAGGATAAAGTGCTTTTCCCTTACCAGGAATAAACCTGTTCATGTGCAGGTGGAAGGACTCGAGGGAAGTGGAGCCTCTTGCACATCGATAGGTTTTCAGAATGTGCCCCCCCTTCTTGATGGTGCCAGTCTCCATGTATAGGAGTACTCCTGGTGGGTCCTGGAGACAGCTGAGGTGCTTCTTCTGAGCCTTCCATATCTCTGCCATTCTCTCTGAATTGATGAGCGGAACTCCCAATGAGTTGCCTCCCTTGTGCCCGCTGTAGGCCTCAATCAGTTCCGATATCAAGGTCTCCATCTCCGAGCTGCTTCTGGTTGTCCTTTTGCAGTGACGTGCCATCTCAGCTCTGCTGATGTTTCGCAGCAGATCAGCATCTGTGGGGTGCAACAACTTGGCCTCCAGTTCAGCTCGCTTGGCTTCCTTTAGAGCTTGCAGGTCACAGTCATCCCACATGAAAATGCAGTGGCTCAGTTTGTTCATGAAGCCGGCATAAAGTGGATGAGAGTCGGTGGTGCAGCCCACTGCAATCCTCCTCATAAAGTGCCAAATGTCCAAGCAAATGCTGGTGTTTTGCCACGCCCTGATCATTTTGTGGAGATGAGAAGACCCACAGCAGTCCCGGTCGACATACAGCACTTCTGGAGGCGACACTCCTGCATCGTGGTAGCGCTTAATGACTCCCTCAACCATCTTGCCTAACCCATGACCTTCGCTCACTGTGAGTACAGACATGATGATCTGGCCGTGCTCGTTCCCCATGTTTGTGGCCCATGCTGCCGTTCCACGGCTGTGTCCTGCCAGCTTCCTGACAATTTTTTTAGTGGAGTCTATTTTCAGGACACGCCCAAAGGTTGACGTGATGGAAGCCTTGATTTCGTCTAACCTGCTCAGCACATCCTGCGCGTAGACTTGCATCAGCCAGCGGTGTTTCGGAACAGTCAACAGCGTTGGCAGTTCTCCGAAATTCAGAGGCTCAACCAAACCTGTGGATGCAGCTCTGGCAAAGCCTCTCTGGTGAGACATGAAAAGAATGGACTTCTGAAGCCATGTCTCTGCATGCTGCTCCTCCAGCTGTTTTTGAAGTTGGCTGCTGCTGTTTCCAAGGCCCCTCTGTCTCATCTGGCGGACCACTCCCATGTCACATCCAAGTTTGGATGTGAGAAGACAGGGAAACTGGATCTGATGT
>NC_091758.1:22131083-22323583 GCF_043380555.1 Nothobranchius furzeri
GTTAATTCCAAAAGTCAGTGAAACACATCCCGACCCAATGTCTCTAGGCTACGATGCAATCTTTCAGCTTTGTATTTGGCTTTCATTTGCATTTTTCTAGACAGTCAAAAACAAAAGAGTAATTATTTTAAAAATTGAAAGAATGAAGCATTTCCATGAACAAAAACAGCTTCCAGTCAAGACCACAACAATGGTTTGAAGTTACAATGCAAAGGCAGGCTTGCATTGAACCAGCTATGGTAAGACGGAGTCACCATAGGGTACATCGAGCCAGCCAGGAGTTGAACCTAGAATCTTCTGATCCGTAGTCAGACGCGTTATCCATTGCGCCACTGGCCCAGTGTGAGGAATCAATTGAGACCATAATGCACAATCTCCAGAATCATGATAGTTTGGCTGAAAATGGAAATGATGGGAACATAGAGTGAGAAGCTTTGGCCATTTATCACAAAAAGATGTCCCATAAGTCACAAGACTTGGTATGTGTTTAATTTGAAACAAGCACTATGTTTGACAGTTATCTGGATCATGAGCCATGGTCTCTGTAGTGAGTAAAGACTTGTGCTATTTGATTTTGTGATCAATTTTAAAGTTAAAAGCAACATGAAGTAAAACTAAGGGGAGCTTGTATAGGTCATAACTGTCAGAGGCTACCACCCACAAATAACAACCTACAATAACCTCACTGGACGTCAGCATAGTGTCAAAAGAACTGCCCCGTGTGAGGGTCGATCGCATGACCTTCAGATTATGAGACTGACGCGCTACCTACTGTGCCAACGAGGCCAGGATAGACCTGCTGGTGCAACGTTTTACGTCCCAGAATAACAAAATATTATGCATCATTCAGTGTGCCTGGGTGGGCTTCTTGTGACCACGTTACTGGTTATTTCCAAAAGTCAGTGAAACACATCCCGACCCAATGTCTCTAGGCTACGATGCAATCTTTCAGCTTTGTATTTGGCTTTCATTTGCATTTTTCTAGACAGTCAAAAACAAAAGAGTAATTCTTTTGAAAATTGAAATAATGAAGCATTTCCATGAACAAAAACAGCTTCCAGTCAAGACCACAACAATGGTTTTGAAGTTACAATGCAATGTCAGGCTTGCATTGAACCAGCTATGGTAAGACAGAGTCACCATAGGTTACATCGAGCCAGCCAGGAGTTGAACCTAGAATCTTCTGATCTGTAGTCAGATCCATTATACATTGCACCACTTGCCCTATGTGAGCAATCAATTGAGACCATAATGCAGTCTCCAGAATCATGATAGTTTGGTTGAAAACGGAAATTATGGGAACATAGAGTGAGAAGCTTTGGCCATTTATCACAAAAAGATGTCCCATAAGTCACAAGACTTGGTATGTGTTTAATTTGAAACAAGCACTATGTTTGACAGTTATCTGGATCATGAGCCATGGTCTCTGTAGTGAGTAAAGACTTGTGCTATTTGATTTTGTGATCAATTTTAAAGTTAAAAGCAACATGAAGTAAAACTAAGGGGAGCTTGTATAGGTCATAACTGTCAGAGGCTACCACCCACAGATAACAAGCTACAATAACCTCACTGGACATCAGCATAGTGTCAAAAGAAGTGCCCCGTGTGAGGGTCGAACTCACGACCTTCAGATTATGAGACTGACGCGCTACCTACTGCGCCAACGAGGCCAGGATAGACCTGCTGGTGCAACGTTTTACGTCCCAGAACAACAAAATATTATGCATCGTTCAATGTGCCTGGGTGGGCTTCTTGTGATCACGTTACTGGTTATTTCCAAAAGTCAGTGAAACACATCCCGACCCAATGTCTCTAGGCTACGATGCAATCTTTCAGCTTTGTATTTGGCTTTCATTTGCATTTTTCTAGACAGTCAAAAACAAAAGAGTAATTCTTTTGAAAATTGAAAGAATGAAGCATTTCCATGAACAAAAACAAAAGCGGCTTCCAGTCAAGACCACAACAATGGTTTGAAGTTACGATTCAATGTCAGGCTTGAATTGAACCAACAATGGTAAGACGGAGTCAATATAGGTTACATCGAGCCAGCCAGGAGTTGAACCTAGAATCTTCTGATCCGTAGTCAGACGCGTTATCCATTGCGGCACTGGCCCATTGTGAGCAATCAATTGAGACCATAATGCACAGTCTCCAGAATCATGATAGTTTGGTTGAAAATGGAAATGATGGGAACATAGAGTGAGAAGCTTTGGCCATTTATCACAAAAAGATGTCCCATAAGTCACAAGACTTGGTATGTGTTTAATTTGAAACAAGCACTATGTTTGACAGTTATCTGGATCATGAGCCATGGTCTCTGTAGTGAGTAAAGACTTGTGCTATTTGATTTTGTGATCAATTTTAAAGTTAAAAGCAACATGAAGTAAAATTAAGGGGAGCTTGTATAGGTCATAACTGTCAGAGGCTACCACCCACAAATAACAAGCTACAATAACCTCACTGGACGTCAGCATAGTGTCAAAAGAAGTGCCGCGTGTGAGGGTCGAACTCACGACCTTCAGATTATGAGACTGACGCGCTACCTACTGCGCCAACGAGGCCAGGATAGATCTGCTGGTGCAACGTTTTACGTCCGAGAACAACAAAATATTATGCATCGTTCAATGTGCCTGGGTGGGCTTCTTGTGATCACGTTACTGGTTATTTCCAAAAGTCAGTGAAACACATCCCGACCCAATGTCTCTAGGCTACGATGCAATCTTTCAGCTTTGTATTTGGCTTTCACTTGCATTTTTCTAGACAGTCAAAAACAAAAGAGTAATTCTTTTCAAAATTGAAAGAATGAAGGATTTCCAAGAAAAAAAACAAAAGCGGCTTCCAGTCAAGACCACAACAATGGTTTGAAGTTACAATGCAATGTCAGGCTTGCATTGAACCAGCTATGGTAAGACAGAGTCACCATAGGATACATCGAGCCAGCCAGGAGTTGAACCTAGAATCTTCTGATCCGTAGTCAGACGCGTTATCCATTGCGGCACTGGCCCTATGTGAGCAATCAATTGAGACCATAATGCACAGTCTCCAGAATCATGATAGTTTGGTTGAAAATGGAAATGATGGGAACATAGAGTGAGAAGCTTTGGCCATTTATCACAAAAAGATGTCCCATAAGTCACAAGACTTGGTATGTGTTTAATTTGAAACAAGCACTATGTTTGACAGTTATCTGGATCATGAGCCATGGTCTCTGTAGTGAGTAAAGACTTGTGCTATTTGATTTTGTGATCAATTTTAAAGTTAAATGCAACATGAAGTAAAAATAAGGGGGGCTTGTATAGGTCATAACTGTCAGAGGCTACCACCCACAAATAACAACCTAAAATAACCTCACTGGACGTCAGCATAGTGTCAAAAGAACTGTCCCGTGTGAGGGTCAACTCACGACCTTCAGATTATGAGACTGACGCGCTACCTACTGCGCCAACGAGGCCAGTATAGACCTGCTGGTGCAACGTTTTACGTCCCAGAACAACAAAATATTATGCATCGTTCAGTTTGCCTGGGTGGGCTTCTTGTGATCACGTTACTGGTTATTTCCAAAAGTCAGTGAAACACATCCCGACCCAATGTCTCTAGGCTACGATGCAATCTTTCAGCTTTGTATTTGGCTTTCATTTGCATTTTTCTAGGCAGTCAAAAACAAAAGAGTAATTCTTTTAAAAATTGAAATAATGAAGCATTTCCATGAACAAAAGCGGCTTCCAGTCAAGACCACAACAATGGTTTGAAGTTACAATGCAATGTCAGGCTTGCATTGAACCAGCTATGGTAAGACGGAGTCACCATAGGTTACATCGAGCCAGCCAGGAGTTGAACCTAGAATCTTCTGATCCGTAGTCAGACGCGTTATCCATTGCGCCACTGGCCCTATGTGAGCAATCAATTGAGACCATAATGCACAATCTCCAGAATCATGATAGTTTGGTTGAAAATGGAAATGATGGGAACATAGAGTGAGAAGCTTTGGCCATTTATCACAAAAAGATGTCCCATAAGTCACAAGACTTGGTATGTGTTTAATTTGAAACAAGCACTATGTTTGACAGTTATCTGGATCATGAGCCATGGTCTCTGTAGTGAGTAAAGACTTGTGCTATTTGATTTTGTGATCAATTTTAAAGTTAAAAGCAACATGAAGTAAAATTAAGGGGGGCTTGTATAGGTCATAACTGTCAGAGGCTACCACCCACAAATAACAACCTACAATAACCTCACTGGACGTCAGCATAGTGTCAAAAGAACTGCCCCGTGTGAGGGTCGAACTCATGACTTTCAGATTATGAGACTGACGCGCTACCTACTGCGCCAACGAGGCCAGGATAGACCTGCTGGTGCAACGTTTTACGTCCCAGAAAAACAAAATATTATGCATCGTTCAATGTGCCTGGGGGGGCTTCTTGTGATCACGTTACTGGTTATTTCCAAAAGTCAGTGAAACACATCCCGACCCAATGTCTCTAGGCTACGATGCAATCTTTCAGCTTTGTATTTGGCTTTCATTTGCATTTTTCTAGACAGTCAAAAACAAAAGAGTAATTCTTTTAAAAATTGAAAGAATGAAGCATTTCCATGAACAAAAACAAAAGAGGCTTCCAGTCAAGACCACAACAATGGTTTGAAGTTACAATGCAATGTCAGGCTTGCATTGAACCAGCTATGATAAGACGGAGTCAATATAGGTTACATAGAGCCAGCCAGGAGTTGAACCTAGAATCTTCTGATCCGTAGTCAGATGCGTTATCCATTGCGCCACTAGCCCTATGTGAGCAATCAATTGAAACCATAATGCACAATCTCCAGAATCATGATAGTTTGGTTGAAAATGGAAATGATGGGAACATAGAGTGAGAAGCTTTGGCCATTTATCACAAAAAGATGTCCCATAAGTCACAAGACTTGGTATGTGTTTAATTTGAAACAAGCACTATGTTTGACAGTTATCTGGATCATGAGCCATGGTCTCTGTAGTGAGTAAAGACTTGTGCTATTTGATTTTGTGATCAATTTTAAAGTTAAAAGCAACATGAAGTAAAACTAAGGGGAGCTTGTATAGGTCATAACTGTCAGAGGCTACCACCCACAAATAACAAGCTACAATAACCTCACTGGACGTCAGCATAGTGTCAAAAGAACTGTCCCGTGTGAGGGTCAAACTCACGACCTTCAGATTATGAGACTGACGCACTTCCTACTGCGCCAACGAGGCCAGTATAGACCTGCTGGTGCAACGTTTTACGTCCCAGAACAACAAAATATTATGCATCGTTCAGTGTGCCTGGGTGGGCTTCTTGTGATCACGTTACTGGTTATTTCCAAAAGCCAGTGAAACACATCCCGACCCAATGTCTCTAGGCTACGATGCAATCTTTCAGCTTTGTATTTGGCTTTCATTTGCATTTTTCTAGACAGTCAAAAACAAAAGAGTAATTCTTTTAAAAATTGAAAGAATGAAGCATTTCCATGAACAAAAACGTCTTCCAGTCAAGACTACAACAATGGTTTGAAGTTACAATGCAATGTCAGGCTTGCATTGAACCAGCTATGGTAAGACGGAGTCACCATAGGTTACATCGAGCCAGCCAGGAGTTGAACCTAGAATCTTCTGATCCGTAGTCAGACGCGTTATCCATTGCGCCACTGGCCCTATGTGAGCAATCAATTGAGACCATAATGCACAATCTCCAGAATCATGATAGTTTGGCTGAAAATGGAAATGATGGCAACATAGAGTGAGACTCTTTGGCCATTTATCACAAAAAGATGTCCCATAAGTCGCAAGACTTGGTATGTGTTTAATTTGAAACAAGCACTATGTTTGACAGTTATCTGGATCATGAGCCATGGTCTCTGTAGTGAGTAAAGACTTGTGCTATTTGATTTTGTGATCAATTTTAAAGTTAAAAGCAACATGAAGTAAAACTAAGGGGAGCTTGTATAGGTCATAACTGTCAGAGGCTACCACCCACAAATAACAAGCTACAATAACCTCACTGGACGTCAGCATAGTGTCAAAAGAACTGCCTCGTGTGAGGGTCGAACTCACGACCTTCAGATTATGAGACTGACGCGCTACCTACTGCGCCAACGAGGCCAGGATAGACCTGCTGGTGCAACGTTTTACGTCCCAGAACAACAAAATATTATGCATCGTTCAATGTGCCTGGGTGGGCTTCTTGTGATCACGTTACTGGTTATTTCCAAAAGTCAGTGAAACACATCCCGACCCAATGTCTCTAGGCTACGATGCAATCTTTCAGCTTTGTATTTGGCTTTCATTTGCATTTTTCTAGACAGTCAAAAACAAAAGAGTAATTCTTTTCAAAATTGAAAGAATGAAGCATTTCCATGAACAAAAACAAAAGCGGCTTCCAGTCAAGACCACAACAATGGTTTGAAGTTACAATGCAATGTCAGGCTTGCATTCAACCAGCTATGGTAAGAAGGAGTCACCATAGGTTACATCAAGCCAGCCAGGAGTCAAACCTAGAATCTTCTATTCCGCAGTCAGGCGCGTTATCCATTGGCGCAGTGGATAATGCTTCTGAGAGCTGACTGAGAAGTTTGCAGCCACGAACAAAACTGTCAGCAGCAAGGTAAAAAAGAAGCCTTTTCTGTGTTTTAAAAAAGAACCAACAATGCATGCAGGATAGTTGCATTCCAGGACCAGGGTTCCCTACCCTGAGATAAGTATGGATGTATCTTCTTTGACACGCTGGGGGGTTAAAATGACATCATCACAAAAGGTGCTCTTGAGGGTCCTGTAGTCATGAATCACCTGCAAATCAATTCTTAATAAATACATACAGTCTGCTAGACAATCTCTTAGAGCAGAAATATGAAGCCATGGTCCTCAAATGCTGCTATCCTACACAACTGATTAACAGGCTTCTGCTGAGCTTGGTGAACTGATGAACTGGTATGTTCTGAAGAATCAGGTGTGTTGGAGCAGGAAAAAAATGTAAATATGCTGGATACAGGCCCTAAATTACCAGGATTGCCCACCCCTGTCTTATAGGCTTTATAATCAAGATTTCACCATGGAGCTTCAGCGTCACTGTAATGAAAGATTTCAGTCATTTTTTCTTTCAACATAACTTGCAGTACTAACCTGTGAGGCAAATAATACATTGCTTCTGGTCTCCCAGATGGGCATTTAGACTGTTGAACAGGACGAATAATGTGAGTGTTCCAGTATTGCTTATGTTCGTTCAGTTCTTCCTGCAGGACATCCAGAAAACAGTACTGGAGCAGCCTTGTGTGGTCACTGCTGCCATTAAACAGATGCCTCTCCCTCAGGTCACCAAACAGCTCCAACCAAAATTGAATCCTAGTATGATAACACACATTGTACAGCATAAGACAATGGCTGACCTATGACCTGTTGTTGTTTTGTACATTTGAACAATAAAAAAAGTTAGAGATAAAAACTGCTTGCGAAAGTAGGACCACCAGCTTTCAATGCGCTGGTTAGACATTGATGTACCATACATATGACTTCTAGCTCCTGCAAATTCATCTGTTTGCTCTGATCTCAAGCAACATTGAAGTGCTGCCATAAGTCCATTTTCTGTGCCACAGTCAGTGCAACGACGTGATGGAAAAACACCAAACTCAGCAACACAATTTATATAGTTTTGGGCAATCACAGTAGTATCTTTGTTGGATTTTCCACAAGTGAGCCACATAATCTTTCTTGAGAATCCATCAATACAGCCACTGATTCCAATTCCAAAAGGTTTCAGTTTATCATACCCATCAACATGCCAGACTTCATTTGATCCCAATGAATGGTATGTTCTTCTGGCAAACCTTCTTCTCAAACGATTTTCTATCCCAGATGGATCAACTTCTCTCATGAGGAGCATTACATCCTTTCTTCGGACAGTGAAAGAGTACTTTTGTTTCAGAATCTGCCACATTGCTCGGTAGCCCAAAAGTTTGCCAGATCCTTGAAGTTCCTCGACTATAGCTGCCCACACAGTAGCAATTGGAGTGTAGTTAATTCTCCTAGTAAGGTCTGCATCCCGTAGTCTTCTTTTTAAAGAGTTGAGACTCAATGAAATATTGTGCTTTATTGCCAGGAAATCAGTTATTACTTCTAAAGTATGACCCTCAGTAAAATACTTATGGATAAGTCCTTCCACCTCTGTTGCTTCAGAACCTGTGAATGAGAATATGAAAACTATTTTAGACACAATATCCACAGCATATACACACTTTGATAGCCTGTTTTAGACAATTGTTAATTATTAAATAAAGCAGGACACAGTTTGTTGGTTATTTAGCTTCATTTTTGTTATTCAACGTTAAAAAAACAGCATTAATAAAACAATTACCTTCTGCTTGATGACTTCTTAAAAACTCAATATTTCTGCCACATTGTTACGTCCCCTTTTCAGTGGGGCCTGTAAGTGCTTGTGGTTATTATTGTATTTTTTTATTGTGGCATACACATTGTGGAGCGGCGGAGCGGAAGAAATCTGTTGGCGAGTGAGAACCAGGAAGAGCGTCTCATCTCCATGGCGACGTTGGGGATTCCCTCAAAATGAACGTGCGACAGTGATGTCATCCAGGAACCCTGGTCGAAGCGCGGAGAGTCCAGCTGCATGAGATGAGGACAGATTATTTCAGCTGTGCCGGAGAGGATAAAGACGACGTGGGATCAGCTGTTCAGGGAGCAACTCTTACCCATGGGTTGTCTCCCTGCTCCTCATTCCCTTTGAGTTCCGTGTCCGATTGTAATCAAATAGAGTGTGCTTGTTTTAGAGGTCCTACGCTAGACAGATGGTGGTTATAGTTTCGTTTATTAGATTTGTTTATCTTGATCCAGAAGTGTAGAACACCAGCCTTTAATTTGTAAAGTCTTAGAGGTTCCAGCTAAACCAGAAAGCTTGGTATATTTTGTTGTATTTTATTCCTGGGGCTTGTTCCCCAGCCCTTTTCCCTTTGTGTAACTGGTATTATCCTGTGAGGCGGTTATATCCCCTCCTTTTATGTTATTAAAAGATATTGTTATTTAACAGCCCTACGACTCCTCCCACTCCTTTTACCTTCATTTAATTACCTGTGCCCGGATCCTAAACTTGAGTCGTAACAAAGTGGGGGCTCGTCCGGGATTTGCCGGTTACATATAAGATTTACCCTCAGTAACAAAGTGTTGTTTCGTTGTGGGGTTGTTTGTAATAATTTCTTTTCTGTGATCATGTCTATCTTCGACGTGGAAACCTTCATGAGGGCGCCTTCACGTGGACAACTGGAAGAGTGTTGTAAGCCAGATTTATTAGAAGTAGCTGCTTACTTGGGTCTCACTGGGGTTCAGCACATGCTGAAGAACGCCCTGAAGGAGGAGGTTCTGTCCGTGATGGAGCGGAGAAAGCTGCTGTCACCCCTGAGTGGTCTTGCTGTCTTGCCTTTTCAGAGTGAGGACTGTGTTGACGGTAAAGAGGAGGACATTGCTGAGGCGTGTGGTGCGACAGAGGATGCGGCCGACGGGATGAGGACCCCTGAAAGGGGTGAGGACCGTCACTCTCCTCCACCAACCCTCCCACGATTTGACCCGGATTCTCCAGGTTCGCGGAGCGATTCTCTTGACCACGCTCGCTTTCAATATCGTTTGGCTCGCCTGAAGCAGGAGGCAGAGAATAAACAATGTGAAAGAGACTTCGAAATGAGGAAATTGGAACTTGAGGCAGACACCAGAATAAAGCTGAAACGACCGGAGCTGGAGGTTCAGGCTCAGCTTCCAAGCAGAAGAGCTGATCAGACGACTAAAGGGCTGACGACTGCTGCAGAACAGATTGACGTCGGGAAGTGCATGATGCTGATGCCACCTTTCCGTGAGGCCGAAGTGGACAGCTACTTTGCCGCGTTTGAGTGCATTGCTACTTCACTCAGTTGGCCGCAGGAAGTGTGGACTCTGCTGTTACATTGCAAACTGACAGGCAAGGCTCAAGAGGTAATGTCTGCTTTGTCTGTGCATGATTTTTCTTACTATGACCGTGTAAAAGAAGCAGTTTTGCAGGCATATGAGCTGGTTCCAGAAGCCTATCGGCAAAAGTTCAGATCTCTTAGGAAATGGGACGAGGAGCAGACATATGTAGAATTTTCCAGAGAGAAAAGCATTTTGTTTGATAAATGGGTTATGGCGTCAAAAGTGATTAGTCTGACTGAGTTACGAGAGCTTGTTTTACTGGAAGAGTTCAAAAGGTGTCTTCCAGAGAAGATTGTTCTGTATTTAAACGAATAAAAGGTACATACCTTATCTGCTGCTGCAGTTTTGGCAGATGAATTTATGCTGACTCATCGTATAAAGATTGAGAACAGGCCTACCAATGTAAAACCCCCAGGACGTCAGACAGAGGACGCCCGGAGTGAGCAGTGGAAATTCACAGCCACGATGTTTCTATTGTCATAAGTTGGGTCACATTGTGAAGAACTGTCTAATCTTAAAGAGTAAGAAAGATGTATCCCAGAGAGAAGTTGGTTTTACTGCAGAAACTGCATTCAAGGGGCATGTGCAAAGCAGAGATAGGGGATTTGATCCATTTGTGTTCAAAGGCACAGTCCATGTGGGTGAGAATGACTCAGACTCGGTGCAAATTGAAATACTGAGGGACACAGGAGCCTCGCAGACACTGATTCTAGAGTCTGTGCTTCCTTTTAATGTTTCCAGTTGTACAAATGTTTCAGTACTTTTGAGAGGTTTGTCCTCTGATGTTATTTCGTGTCCTGTGCATGAGGTAAATTTGAAGAGTGAACTGGTCACAGGAAAGTTTAAAGTGGCTGTATGCAAGACGTTGCCTGTGGCCGGGGTCCACATGTTGCTAGGAAATGACATTGCAGGGGGCGCTGTAATTCCTGTCCCACAAGTCATAACCCAACCTCAGAACTTAACTTGTGTAAATCCACCCCCCGGTATCTCCCCCTCATGTGTTGTCACAAGAGCAGGGGCAGTTAAAAGCGGTGATGATCTCATGAATGTATCCTCTTTGTTTGAAGAAGCGGACTTCAGTTCTCCCCTACATGAACTGTCTGAAGAAAGCAGTTCAGTAGAAACCGAAGTACAAGACTTTAAAGATAGTCCAACCAAACGTGTAGTTTCTCGCTCGACCTTGAGATTGGAGCAGAAAAATGACAAAACACTAAGCAAATGTTTTGAGGCTGTGGCTAACACAGATGCCACGTCCTCTGGTTACTATGTGGAGAACGATCTCTTAATGAGACGGTGGGTAAATCCAAAACAGTTAACTTCCCCAAGTGTTAGTGTTAACCAGATTGTAATTCCGGAATGTTACAGACATCAAGTTCTCGCTCTAGCGCATGAAAGCCGTTGGTCGGGTCATTTGGGGATACGTAAAACTTATCAGGCTCTCCTTGGTCACTTCTTTTGGCCTGGTATGAAGAAGGATGTTGCTCGATTTTGTATGACATGTCATACATGTCAAATGGTGGGAAAGCCAAACCAACCTTTAAAGCCAATCCCTTTAACTCCAATTCCCGTAATAGAGAACCCGTTTGACCACATAATAGTTGACTGTGTTGGTCCGTTGCCTCGTACCAAGTCTGGGAAAAAGTACTTGCTAACTATAATGTGTACCGCTACCCGATTCCCTGAAGCAATACCGCTGGCCTCCATTACAACTAAATCAGTTATCAGAGCTCTAACTAATTTCTTTTCACTCTTTGGCCTTCCGAGAGTGGTACAGACAGACCAAGGCTCTAACTTTAAATCTGAGCTATTTAAAAAGGTGACCCAAACATTAGGGATCCAGCATGTAATGTCTTCAGCCTACCATCCAGAGTCGCAGGGAGCGTTAGAAAGGTGGCACCAAACCTTAAAGAGCATGTTGCGAAAGTACTGTTACAGTTCAAAGAACAGTGGGATGAAGGTTTACCTTTCCTACTGTTTGCGTCAAGAGAAGCCTCACAAGAATAATTGGGATTTAGTCCGTCTCAGTTGGTTTTTGGTCACTCACCTAGAGGTCCGTTGCAAGCGTTGAAGGAAAATTTCTTGCAAACTGAGATTGCAAAGAAGGTGAATGTCAACAAATATGTTAAGTCCTTCAGATCACGACTGCATTTGGCCAATGAAGTGGCTCGTAAACACTTGCTGGAGGCACAGGTAAACATGAAAGCTCACTCTGATAAAAAGGCAAGTTTGCAGGAGTTTCAACCAGGTGACCAGGTATTAATGTTAAAGCCTGTCACTGGAGACTCATTGTCGGTACGTTTTGACGGTCCATTTGTGGTTAGTGGTAAAGTAAGTGAGAACACTTACAAGATAAATACTCCTGGTAGAAAGCACTCTGTTAGGGTTTGTCATGGCAACCTCTTGAAACCATATCTTTCTCCAACTCAGGGGGTGTCCGGAGAGTTACCAGTGTGCGCAGCTGTTTCCCCCCCGGCCATCGAACCTCAGGAAGAGTTAAGACGAAGTTCCATTGGGGTTGTGAGTCCCCGATTGAAGAACTCACAGGCGTTGCTTGCTCTAGATGATAAGTTATCGCATTTACCACCTGAACAACGGGGTGATATATTGGCATTAATAAATGCTAACTTGGAGTTATTTTCGGACATTCCAACAGTTACTAATGTCTGCCAACATGAAATTACGCTATTAACGGACACCCCTATTAAACAGCATCCGTACAGGGCCAGTCCTGAGAAAGGTGCCCTAATGAAACAAGAAACTGATTACCTGTTGCAAAATGAATTAGCTGTCCCCAGTTATAGTCCATGGAGTTCGCCTTGTTTGGTTGAGAAAAAACCTGATGGTTCACCTAGACTTATTACAGATTACAGAAAAATAAATGCTGTAACAGTTGCTGATTCGTATCCGCTCCCGCGTATTGATGACTGTATCGACAGAGTGGGTATGTCAAGATTTGTGACCAAGATTGACCTGTTAAAAGGCTACAGTATGATTGGAGAGTCAGAAGATTTCTCCTGCAAAATGGACAAAACATATTCTGTAAAAAAGAGAAAAAGGGCAAGTTAGTAAGTAAGTTTAGACAACTAACTTTATGTGCAACAGCTACATATGTTCTCCTCAGGGGCCAGAACAGCAAACAGACACTTGGAACATGGATACACAGGATATGAGGATTGAGTTGATTTGAGGATTACAAAGGTAAAAATCAGACCAAATTATAAAAAATAAAATCAAATGAACCCTCTGTGACAGAATGTTGCACTTCGAATTTCACATTTTAATCATCAATTTATGTTCCTCGATACAACTAAATTCCATATTTTTATTTTGGTGAGGATTCTTATTAAATAAGTAGCTTAACTTCAGTTCAACCTAATTTTACTCACATCTCTAAATATCTGTAAGAATGCAGTTTGAAGTTAATATCGCTCAGGTTCATTTGAACTGAATTACAGAAGATAACCATGAGATGAGTTTTGGCCATTTAGCGATTAATGTATGTAATTAAGCTAAGAGCTCTCGTCACTTATGCTTGCTGAATAGTTTATAGCTTATTATTTTCTTTCAATATATAATCTTTGCTGGATGTCGTTGCTATATTACGACGTGGCTATTTTCTGAGCGCTAAAGTTGATATATACGATGAAACCCCTTTTGTTCCAACACAACACAATAAAGTCATTTATCTTTAAAACAACATACTTCAACACTACGTTAACTGAACGAACATTTTACTTACTTTTCCACTCGAAAACTCCCACTACCTTATTTCTTTGTTGTGGTCCTTCTTCTCCTTTATCTTCGTCAACGATGTGGCGCATTACCGCCAACTACTGGTTCCGGTTTTAGCAGAACTTCCATGGCAGCGTCATTTCCGCTTTAGCATAACTTCTGTTGTAGCTTTTCTGGTGTTGTGTTGTGGGTTTTGTTGTGTTGTGGGTTGTGTTGTGTTGTGGGCTTTGTTGTGTTGTGGGTTGTGTTGTGCTGTGGGTTTTGTTGTGTTGTGGGTTTTGTTGTGTTGTGGGTTGTGTTGTGTTGTGGGTTTTGTTGTGTTGTGGGTTGTGTTGTCTTGTGTTGTGGGTTGTGTTGTCTTGTGTTGTGGGTTTTGTTGTGTTGTGGGTTGTGTTGTGTTGTGGGTTTTGTTGTGTTGTGGCTTTTGTAATTTGCTGACCCTTCTGGGCCACCATACCTAGACGCCAGAAGGGATGTAACACCCTGATGCGCGCACAGATGAGCTGACATTTGAATCGTTACACACATCGCGGAGGTACATAACTAAATCAATCAAGAAAGGATTCCCATCAGAACATCAGAGCATTATACTGGACATTGTGCTCAGCGCAGCTCGCAGCGCACACGGTGGACAGTGAGCTGAAGCTCTGTATAGGGGTTTGGAGTGCAGTGCAGAACCACAGCGCATGCGGTAAGATTTCCTCCCACTGAAGCGGTCTGGAAACCCTGTCTCTCTGAGGGATGTGTCACGTGGAAAAATGTTCGCTGATTATGAAACTTTGGCTGAATAGCGCTTGTTCCCGATATTGGAGATGCATGATGCATCCAGTCTGTCTGAGGCAGAATAGCCTCTTCAGCTCAGAAAGCACATGTAGAGACATTTGATTACGCTTTGCTTTTACTGGAAGATGGATTTATTTATTTATTCCAAAAATGTCGGTGATTTTGCCACATGAATAACCATAAAAACTACCAGTGTACATGTACCCCTATGAAAGAGTCCTACGTCAAGAGGTAAATATTAGAAGTGCAGGTACTGCAATCTGGTGCCTGTCACACGGGTGTAGACTAAATATTAATGAAAAATGAATGAAAATTAAATTGTGAATTTTAACTTTATATTTTAGAAATAAAAATGACGGGGAAAAACATTTATGATGTCTTTTTAAATTAAATTTTCTAGCGCGACCTGCCTGCTTCACTTACATCACTGCTCATTAAGGCCCGTCTAAAATTACCATGGTCCACCCAAAAATGAAAACCTGGTGCTGCGCCTGCCTCTCACGCTAAACCAGCGCCTGCACTCTCCAAACGTGCATCACGCACAGTGTAGGGCATGAAAAAAAAAACAGATTACATTAATTATAGCATTAGCTGCTAAACAACAAGCTGTCACAACCTGCCCTGTCTCCCCATTCTGTTCAGTCCTGTGTCTTTCCTAATTGCTCCCACCTGCCTCTCGTCTCCCAATCACTCCAGATGTCAGCTCCTTGTGTATTTAAACCCTCCCAGTTCTGTGTTCCTTGACTGTTTATTGTTTCAGTGTCTGCATGCTTCCCATTAAAGAACCTCTTAAAATGTCCTCATCAGCCTGCCTTTTTTTTCCCCCCTGCGGTTGGATCCTCACCACCTCAAGTCAACTCACCTGCGCACCGTTACACATGCACACAAACAACACATAAGTAATAATTTAACTGGCGTTATTTCACACACAGAATCCCATCTGTAAAATCCAAGCCGATGTGCTTTTTTCCGCTCTTGTTGTGATGGGACGAGCATGCCCGGTACTTTCTCTCAGAACCTTGAGCTGCGGCTGTGCGCACCGCCAAAATGACATGCTTTATTTAGAAATGCAGCCGCGTTGCCAGCCGATGTTGACGGAGCTTCAGTCCTGAATGTTTTTCTTTTTCACTCATCAGCCACAGATCGCTTGCTCACAGCATGCTGGGCTTCCTACCGTCGTGACTCACTCACGTTACCTCTCCTACATTTGTTGGTGACGCAGTGAATTACCGCTTCACCATGTAGAATGTAGAGCTCAATATTTATAACCCCCTCCAAAGCTCTTATTGGTCGGCGAATTGTCCACTCCCAACCATCGACATAAATATACTGGACATCTCCTTTCCATAGGCTCCAATATCACGTTTTTGTACTAAAATGGGAGGTGGCCACCACCGCCATTTTGACCGTGTCACAGGTTCCATCAAGCCCAGACAATTCCACAAAAGGGAAGAGAGGTGGAGCTGAGGGTGGGGCTGTAAGGCTGGGATCAACTGATGACACCCGGTCGAACTAGCTACAAGCTAACCTGAAGCTAACCCAAAGCTAATGCGGAGGTGGGAGCTAAGCTAACGGCGGTAGCAAACTAGCTACAACCGGAGTTAACTGTGCACAACACCAGAGCTTCTGAGTCAGAGGTACGCCGGGCTGACTGCTGGGTAAAACCGGGTGGAACACAGAGGTCTCCAAAAGCTCCACAAGCCGGCAGCCGCACAGCAGACAAGCGCTGCTGCGATCTGAGATTCGCAGAGCTGCCGCTGGGGAGAACCGGGTCGAAAGGTTTCCATCCCAGAGCTCCACAAGCCATCAGCCCGCGCAGCAAACAGAAGCCGTGATCAGACAGAGATGCACCGGGCTGCAGGGAGGGGAGAACGGGTGGAAAACATCGGTCTCCCGAGAGCTCGACAAGCCGATAGTCGGAACCCAGCTCCACCAACATGTTATATTTCAACCCATTTTCTAAAGTGCAGCGTTATGTTAAATGCACTGGGTTTTACCCTATTACATTTAAATTTCATGGTTAAACAGTACATGTTAAAATCTAAGCTCAGCTCGGCAGTGACCTAAAATAAATAAATATAATTTTACTTACTGAAAAAAATGAAGTGGAGACACCTTGGGTGCTCTATTAGTGCAATTAATGCCACAGCAAGTCATTTTGTCCAACAATTGCACAAAAAATATCCAAACAAGAATACACAAACACAAGAGACTCAAAATCCCGGAGCAGTTTCCAAGCCAGACCGAGGCTCTACTGAGGCCTTTCCTTGGAGCTAGCTCTGTGGTCACGTGGGTCTGAGGCTGCGGTCACGTGGGTCTGATGCTCATTAATTTTACAGAATTTTAGGCTTTTAATACACTTTAACAGAAGAGTGAGAAAATATATCACCCCCCTCAGAGTTGTCATGAGTGTAAACTAGATAATTTAAACAAAAAACATGTTTTGGTACCAGGCTGTAAACATGTTTATTTCTGCTGTGAAATTGGTATTGTTAACATGGGAGTCAATGAGGATTTGCTCGCTTCTGACACCAGCCCCCAGCGGATGAGGGTGGAACTGCAATTTTTGGTAATTCCGGGTTGGGCCCAATTTTAGAGCCGCATTGTGGGGACTTGCTCCCAACCCCATGACTCAACCCCCATCTCACTCTCTGAAATGTTCAAAAGTTGGCAGCCCTGTAGTGTTAAGTATGTGTAATTTTCTATTTGGGGTGTTGGGGTGTTGTTTGAGACCACATCAGATGAGCAAACAGCTAACATTAGCTTAAATTCTAACTATAAATAACTAACGACATAAATATTACTTACATTATTATATGAATGTTTAACATTTCATATATACCTATGGATTAAATTTAGGCAAAAAGTTATTACCGTAGACCAGAAAACTTTCAAATTCAGATGTTCCATGCTAGTCTCAAACTGTGTAATCTTCTGGGTTGGGGGGATGGTTATGCAAAAGTCTCGCGATATTTCATGAAATAACGCGAGTATTAATATATCAAATACTCAATTGTAGTGGAATTTAAGGCAGAACAAAGCAACATGGGAGAGAACCTGACTGTATGAGTTTCTAAACTAGTGTGTAGCTAAAATAACTGGTTTCAGCCAGTTGTGAGATGAGCCTTACCTCTCTGCTAACCGAAGCGATCTGAGCCTCGTCCATGCACGTTTCTGTCACATCAGTCAGAGATCAAGTGTTCTGAGAAAACGTCACCGAAAAAAAAAACGTTTTCTACCTATATTACATCATTCATGACTCTTTTGAGCAGAGAGCGGTAGAGGATGATTGGTGCGCAGCGCTCCGGGCTGCTGCGTCCAGCGCACGGTCCATTCTCAAAGTGGCGCAACCAAAAAACTATAATTAACACACGATCGTTCATGTCCGCACATGTTCTCTACTTTCTGTCTTATTTCTGCCTGAAGCGCTCTGCTACTGCGCAGCTCATCACCTGTGCAGCGTGATTTCACCTCACTGACGCAGCATCGACGCGCACTCTGTTTTGCGGTCAGGAGATCCCTTTGATGTCCTCAAAAGTATCTGATGAGGTGAAAAAGTAAGAATCCAGGCAGCAGATTTTCTGGAGACTTTAGAGGAGATGCAGGAAGATGAGAGACAGACAGGACAGGAAAATAGTTAAATGAAAACAAGAAAACAAAACAAAGTGTTGAAAAGTAAAATATAGGTAATTTATCTCCACTACACGTTTTTACCTGTATGAAGCAATAAGTTACACACATGTCATTTATACATCTGATACAATTCAGATCACCTTCAAAACTCAGTCACACAGCCAGGGCCGTTTCAAGACATTTTGGGGGCCAAGGCAAAACAGAACTGGGCTCCCCAGAAGCCTCTGTGTAATTCATACCCTCTCCAGGAGTATTAGTTATACAGTGTTTATAAAAGCCCCTCAGACATTACTGACATGTTCTAATATTATCAGATGAAAAACTAACTTATCAGACATGCTGTCTCATCTGCTTCTTTTCTAAACTTGCAAAAAGTAACAAAACCATTTGAAAGCCACTATTTGTGGATTATCTGAAAGTTTCCAGTGTGACAACTTATTTTTTCATTGATCCTATCGTCTAATCTCACAGCTGAAACAAGCATCCTTAATAATATGTGCACAGGAAGCTTACCGATGTTGTAGTAAAACAAAAGGTATAATCATTTCTTATTAATAAAACCTTGTTGCAAAACTAAAGTAGAAAAATTAGATTTTGCATCAAATATGCTAAATATTTACATATGAATTGTTTTAGAGCCCTTTAATTGGCAGAATCTGATATTAATTTTAGTTCTTACAAAGAAATGGGTCCCAGCGTGGTTTGTGTGGCGTTGCCATAGTGTGACGTCATAGGCACAGATCCCCTGTGACCTTTTTTGGAAATGGAAATATGGTCACCCTATATTAAACAAACTGTCCACCCGGGCTTTTGCGCTGCACAGAGACGCTTCGCTGCCTATGACTTTGCTTTGAACGTCAGTTGAGAGTCAGTCTCATGCAGACTGACCTATGAAGAGAGGGCCTCAAGTTAAGACCCTCACCTCATTGGTCAGTCCACACGAGGTGGGCCAAAGTTTACCCTGAGCGGGTTACGTGATACCAGGCATTCAAGTATTGAGTATATTTACTGCATATTAGTGAAATATTCTGTATGTGACCATATTATGGTGATCCTTGGGTCGTGATGATGGAGCCCTTTAATATTGTTGCCCAGGGTACAACAAAGTGTTAATCTGGCCCTGCAGGTACTCCATTACCACAAACAGCTCGTCACCAACGTGTGGTCAGTGCAGGGACTGGGAATCGTGTTAAAGTTATTGAGGGGCGCATGGATTCCACTCAATATCAGCAGATTCTTGAGACCAATGTCCAGGAATGAGTGACAAAGCTGAAGCTGCACAGGGGCTGCATCTTACAACAGGACAATGACCCAAAACACTGCTCAAAATCTACTAAAACGTTCATGCAGAGGAACAAGTAGAACGTTCTGGAATGGCCATCTCAGTCCCCAGACCTGAATATTATGTGTGTGAGTGAAAAAGAGCAGTCTGTGCTTGGAAGCCATAATACCTGAAAGAACCAGAGATGTAGAGAAGAATGGTCCAAAATACCTTCAGAATCCAGACTCTCATTGGAAGCTATAGGAAGGCTATTGTTTCTGAAAAAGGAGGAACTACTAGATATTGAGTTTGTTTCATTTTTTGTGGTGCCTAAATTTCTGCACCTGCCTATTTTTGTTTAAACAATAATTGCTCACTAAATCCTATAAACTTTGTTTCACTTCTCAAACATCACTGTGTGTGTCTCCTGTATGATAAAAAACTTCACAGATTTTTTAAAAATTGTAACAACCAATGATTTATACAGGAAAAATCACGAAAATCATGAAGATTTACGCAGTCCAAACATTTGCATCCCACCATGTATTAAGAGGATCTGCAGCTGCAGGAAAAGGCATGTTTGAAGCAAAAAACTGCTTTGGGTGTTGTGCTCATGAGGATATAACAATGTAACATGGTGTAACGTGATGTAAGAGCAAAACATGACAGAATGATGGTTGAAACAAGATAACCGAGACAATAAATGAAATGATGGAATGTAAGCTTAGATGTTATGTAGCAAAACCTGATTAAGTGTCTTAGAAAATTGTGACGTCTGGCTTGTAAAATAAGTAGTGATGGGATTCATGGCTCTTTGGGAGCTGTTCTTTAGTCGGTTGTTTACGAGCCGTTCAAAAGACTGGCTCCTTTGAACCAAGCAAAGCCATGAGAGCCCGGGAGTGGTGGTGGTGGTGGTGGTGTGTGTGTGTGTGTGGGGGGGGGGGTTAAGAACAATGTGTTCCTCTGGCATCAGTGGGGTAACTCACATGTTCAAGAAATGAACTCTCTTTTATTAACTATTGTTTATCAATGTGGACAAATCAGAATTTGACAAGTTAAAGTGGGCGTTATCAAAACCCTCAGACACCACTCATTTCTCAAACACTTAGAGGTTATTCACCTAATGTGGAGTAAATCATTTTTATTAATAAAGTGAAGTTAATATGTTAAACATTCATAATAATATTATTAATGTGTGAGTATACTGATAAACAAATCATTATAAAAATTCAACAAAAATACAAATCTGGTGTAATTTTAGATCTGAAATTAATCATAGGAATAAACATTCATGTTAACCCATCATTCATTACTGTACAGCATTATTAAAACACTTTAGATTTAAAAGCATATTGTAGGTACCACAGAATATGATTGTAACAACCTGTCAAGTAAAGATTTTATGAGCCAAAAAAGCAAACTTTATTAAAAGGATTAGATCAAAAGTCTTGTGTCCTCAGAGGGCTCTTGGTGTCTTGTGAATAAGTTAAGGATACTGTTCAAGTTACTCATATCGAAGAAATTTATAAAGGATTGTGATTATGTTTACAAATAAGTTTATAAGTGTTTAGTAAGTTATTAAATGACCATTTACAAGGTATTAGGTACTATATATATAATTTATTACAAATAATCAATATTTAAGCATTTACAAATGCTTTAGAATTATTTATAACCCTAAAAACAACAGTTAAACTATACATTGTACATTTATCGGGTAACACTTTACAATAAGGGTCCTTTATTAACGTAATGTGCATTATTAGTATTATTAATAAGCTATTAAATAAAGCATTAACAACGGCTTCATATTAATGTTAATAAAAAGTAATGCAATACTTAGTGAGAAAATATCTGCCTCTGACACGTTTATATTGCCTAATAAAACAGAAATTAAAAAATATGTGAATTCTTTTTTTATTGCGAGATTCCGGCTGCTTTGGTGTGTTTTCTGTCTGTCAATGATTTCTTTTCAGTAAATTTCTTGTCTCAGATCATTCGTAGCTTCTGCTTATTTAGACAAACAAGCACTCAAACGTTCAAACAGGAATTTCTTTAATTAGTTTTATATATAACATCTATATATGTTTTGAGAACTGTGGTGGAAATGTTTCACCGAACTTGTGAATTACACAATAAAGAGATAGAACTTATGTGTTTTCATATTATTTATTACCAAAGGCATAAATAGTGTTTGGGTCTCGCTCTATGAAGATCACAGAATGAGCCCAGAACCAAGGATTACAGTCCAACAAGACACAGGCACATGATGACAAAAGCAAAGTACAAGAACTTTTCATAATTCTGCCCACCTCCCTATATCTTCCTCTTTTAACAGACGCAGCACAATGGCAGAATGCCTGCAACTATAAAAACAACCTTGAGTGAACCTGCACTGCAGACAATAATAAACCATGATGTCAAAACAGTGCACGGCATACATAATTTTCATCCCAGAACTTATTCCTTTCATTAATTCACTGTTTTGTTTTCAGGATATTTTTTTACTTTAAAATAAAGATTACTAAACATAAAAATTATATTTGCAGAGTTGTAATACCACCTGTTCTTTCAGAGCCTAGCTCAAATGAACCGGACATGTGAACACACGTTGGTTTATTCAATCTATCATGCTTTTTAATCTTTTTATCAGGAGAATTTCGGAAGGCTTTGAGTTTTTGTTTGGTATTTTGGGCCTTCGTGCGTGCCGTATGAAAACAAACTACGTCAGTTTGGAGCGAAACTTTTCGAAAGCGTTTGGCACGATGGGCAGCTATTTGACTTGCACTCTGGCTAAAATAACCTGTTATATCTCACTAGTAGTACCTTAAAGAAGCTTTGAACGACGACACTATAAGCAGACGAGGAAAAATGGACGGGCTTGAAATGTCTGCGATGATTCCTGCTCTTCAAGAGCTAGCTAGGTGAGTAGTGTTAGCCAAAAGCTAAGTGGCTAATCGTTTGTTTGTTACTGAGGCTTCACTTTATTTCTTTAACTATCACTCTTTTTATAAGTTACATCGTTTATCTGTTTGCAGTGCCAGCGCTGCTGAGTACGAAACAGCCGTGCAGAAACCTCGACAGATCCTCTGCCAGTTTATTGACAGGATACTGACTGACGTGGACGTCGGTAAGTCATTACTAACGGGGGACAAAAACCGAACCAACAGAGACCATTCAGCGCCAAATAAAAGCTCGTTTTCCTTTATTTTTCCTTTAGATCTTATAAGGTTATTAGTTTTAATAATAATTTTAGCACGTGCTCTTAGGTGGGGAGTGACCCTTGTACCTGAACAGGTATTAAACAATTTTTGATAAACCTAATGGAAACAAGTAAATAAAAAATGCATCGCATACATAAACCAAATGTTTTACAAACTGTTAACTTTATAGTGGTCATTTATTCATTCATTTAAAAAGCAAGTAAGAAAAGAAAGAAAAAAAGAAAATTATCTTTTACTTAGCGCCTCTCAAGATAAAAATCTTGAGGCCTTTCACAAGAACAAAAAAATTCAGAATGCCAAAAATCGTGAAAATATGGTTAAAATTAGAAGAAGAAAAAAGTTTAGAATTGTGATTAAAAGTGCAAGGAAAGGGAAAGAGAAAATGAATAGGAAAGAGGGGAATCAGTGGATAATTTGGCACCTTAGTCCATCTTAATTAAAGTTGTAATATTCTGCCTAAAACTCCGTGTTGCTTCCTCTTCAGGTAAAAACTGCACTGCATTTGAATTTACATCTGCCGTTGCTATTGGTTAAGAGGTACCCTATGACATTAGCTGGTATATTATGATATCACAACGCTGCTGTGTGTGTGTGTGTGTGTGTGTGTGTGTGTGTGTGTGTGTGTGTGTGTGTGTGTGTGTGTGTGTGTTAGAGGCTCTGCCCTTTCGGTCTGCCAGGCCTGTCCTTGTGGTGCACTTTTCAAACAGGAAATGGGAGAGGAGTTAGACTCTGGTAGGGGGTTACTTGCTCTTTAGTCAAGTACTGGTTGTAAGGGTTGAAAACCATATTTGTCTGTATATTCTGGTCATTTTTGTTTTTTACATCTTGGAACACAACCTGCAAAACTATCAGTCAAAAATCTTCAGAAGTAAAAATAAACCCACATCATGTCAGTTATGTACCTATGTTAAGAGAGTAACATCTGATTGTCATTTTGTTTTTTTAGATGTGTGTGTTTATTTTCTAAAATCCTTTTGTAATTTTTTTCTAATATCACTCAGAGATGTTTCTGATTTCCAGACTTGTTAAACACAGCCCTCTTCTCTTTTTTTAAGTTGCTTTAGGACTAAATAAAAAGTCCAGTTCAGAGCCAGCATGTGTGATGCTGCTTGACTTTGTGCAGCACATCGTCAAATCCTCGTCCCTGATGTTTGCAAATCCTGCCTGCCAACCTGCTGATTACCCAGACACCGTACAGAGCTGCACTGGTACTAAACGACACATTGTTGAAAAGTTTCACACATTATGAAGAAGCCAAAAACATAACATTGTCTTTTTCTTCATATTCTGCCTTGATTTCAGATTTCAGTAAATGGGTGATGCTGCATTTGCTTCGTGTGGCAGCAGCTCCAGGCTGTGATGTCATTCACGGGCGCGTCTCTGCCGTATTGTGCTCTTTACTACACACTCTAAGAGTCAGGATGCCGTTCATCTTCAGCTGCCTCACCGAAGAAGTCATATCATTGACCCAGGAGCTTAGCAGCATCCTGCACACTCACATAGTGACACTGGCAGGACCTGGACACAGTGTGGGTGCACACATCCAGGACAGATGGCCTGTGAAGCTTCAATGCTTCAGCATCAGTTCCATTCGTGCCTCCGTCTACCTCACCCCTACTCTCCTTCTACTCTCCTCTCCTGCTGCCTTGGAGTCGCTGACTGCTGTGACTCTCAGTATCACAAGTGACTCTCTGAGAGGAATCATTTCCTGTCGGGACCTGAGTTTGTCTTGGGACACGGCATGCTCCATCTTGGCTAACGGCAACACCAGGCTGAGGAAGGTCTCCATGGTGTTGCTGAGGAAACTGGTAGAGCTGCAGAGGTTTCCCGAGATGCAGTGTCACAAATTTTTCACGGCCTTTTTTCATTTGCTGGAAACGCACTCCGACACATCCGCAGCAAAACACTCAAACGAGAGCCAACCCTATGGAGGAGAGCTGATCAACTTAACCCGCTGTTTGTTTCAGTCGTCCCACATTTCTCCCTCTGACTTTGAGTCCATCTACCTCTCACAGATGTTTGAGTGTGTCTGTGCTCTTGGAGGGGCAGGAGTTAAACTGGGGTCAGAAGTTACTGAATCTGTTTGCCTGCTGTTCCGTTTTTTACTGTCTGTGGCTGAGATTCATGAGAGTGCTGTGCTGCTGAGGAAGCAGAGGGTCACAGATGTCTGCAGAACCTTGGCAGCCACCATTGGGACAGAAAATCAAGCAGAAGTATGAATCTGTTCATTATTGTTAAATTTTTTAAGTTTTATTTATTTATTATTCCTTCTACCACCTCACTGCTTGGGGTTTCCAGTGTGCAGAAGGGTTTCTTCAAGCCGCACTGAAATCTGAGACAGCGACAGTGATGCAGGAGTCGGGAGATGGAGAGAGTTCTGCTAAGAAGTCCCGCAAATCTGCCGTTAGTCCAGTCAGCAAGGCAGCGTGAGTCAAACATGAGTAAGAAGTTTAACTTTGTCATAAACCTGCATTTCTTTAATGTTTAAGAGATTGTGTTTATATGTCCGTAGTGAGCTGGCCATGCAGGTTCAGGGTGAGGTTTGGTCCGTGTTGAACGCTCGTCTTGAGGAATTGCTCACACTTTTGGACTCTGCTGAAGCTCAGAGCACACAGGTGCTGTTTGCACTGCAGGGTCTAACTCTCATCCTCCGCCTGGCAGCCTGCTGCTCCTCTCCCATCAGGTAATACACTTATGTCTCTTAAATACTGATACCAGTCTTGCTGATGATGATTTTTTGCAAAGATCAATGTCAGATTGTGATCTCTTTCCCTACAGTTCACTCCGTTTGGCCTGGCTGTCCCCAGGGACTCTGGGCAGGATGTTGAAGAGCTGCCAGTCTGTGTTAGAAGGAGCCTCTCCACCTGTGTCTGATCAGGACTATTTTCATGCTGCTTTCCGGGCAACTGTCAGCATCCTTGACTCTGTTCTCTTCTTAACATGTAAGGACGCAAACAGAAGCAGCTCTGGAGGTCTAAATTCGGGTTGCTATTTCCATCGTTTTCGTGTTTACTGTAAAATTTCTGACACCAATCAAGTCAAGAATTAATGTAATCACAACAGCATGGTGGTGATCATGTTTTTATACTTGTGCAGTGAGCAGCCAGGTGGAGGATGAGCTCCAGCGGCATGTGTGTGCTCTGCTGTCTCTTCCATGGGTGTGTGAGAACAAGTCTTCATCCGTCTTTAAGAGTTCAAGATTTCCCTCCTGGCTCCCCACCTTGGCTCAGAGACTCAGCTTCTGTTACGGTGAGGAATCGTGACAAGTCTTGCTTTACATTCTGGTGATAAATACTAATTTATTACCATTTTTTCCTTCAGAAACATATTGCGTAGCTGAGTGAGTTTCAAATTGATTTAACATCAAACTCTGTGACTTTTCAGCACCTGAAGTCCAGGCAGATTGTGTGTCACTGCTGGCCTTTCTGCACCACGGTGTGTGTGATAAGTGGCGTGTGTGTGTCTTCAGCAACATGCTGCAGAGTCAGAATGAGGCACCGAGAGCTGCAGCTGTCAAGGTCTTCCCGGTTCTCCTTCACCACCTGGGAGACTCCCAGGATGACCTGATTAACACGACGCTGCTGTGTGTAAAACCTCTCTGCAGGCATTCATGAGCTTGTAGTGTTTTTGTCATTTTTGCTTATTGCTGCTGTCTTGTTTTGTGTTGCATCTTGGGTGTTTCAGGCCCATGCTGGAAGACACATCAGAGCAGGTGAAGATGGAGCTCGCCAGGATTGTTGGTCAGCTCAGCTGCATCTCCTCAGGACTCTCCGAGCTTTGTGACATCCGCGTGGAGTCCCCGTGTCCTCCTAAAATACTCTGTCTCTGCTGCAGCCTTGCAGCAGAGCATGCTGGGAAAGAAAAAGCATCTCTCAAGGCTTCTATCATTAGACCTTTTCTCCCTTTACTCAGACCACAATGTCCAAGTCGTGTTAAACAAGGTGCTTTGAGTTCTTCTTCAGTTTAGTTGATTTGTGTCATTGTCATTAGGAAGCCTTTGCCTCACTGCTTCCTTTGCTTCACCAGCGTTTCTGGAAGCTCTGCCTCATCTCTGCCAACATGTGAACCTGACTGGTGGAGACGGTGATTCCCGAGCAGTTCTCTGTGCCCTGATTGGCCTCATGGAGGATTCGGATCCTGCAGTTAGAACACGCTTCGGCCAATCTGTGCGCTTTCTGTTGACAGAGACCAACAAAAACTCAGAGCATGGCGTTTTGAATGAGGTACGACATTTTCTAATAGAAAAAAACTGTTGATGGTTGGTTTGGTTTGAGTATTTTGGGGATAATGGCGTTTTTAATCATATATTATTGTTTTTTGCTCATTCAGCTTCTGGTTGCACGTCTTAAGGAGGCGTTCAACAACGCTAAAGTCAACAGAGATGATGATCTACGAAACACTCTCATCCTCACCACCGGAGAGATTGGCAGGTATAAATGCACTTTTCTCTTGTTTCATTTAATCTTTGAGTAACATAGAAGCAATTCAAATTTGCTGATATTCTTAATGAATTTAGTTTTCAGCAGAAAGAGAAATGATGTTCTCGTGTATCCATCGTCCCTCTCTGTCCTCTCTTGTTAGAGCCTCTCAGGGTAGTTTGGTGTCCTTTTGTCTGCTACGTCTCCTCCACTGTCTTCTGTCCAAGTCGTCCTCAGTGTCTGTGGCTGCGTACACTCAGATCAGTGCGCTGGCTGCTGCCAAAGGTCTGAAACTGCAGACGCTTTTCAGTCAATACAAGAACCCCATCTGCCAGGTACATATTTGACAAAAAAGGCCTGTAAACACGTTAGGGTTGTCACGGTGTGAAAATGTAACCTCACGGTTATTGTGACCAAAATTATCACGGTTTTCGGTATTATCGCGGTATTTTTTTTAAACGTGCTACATTTTCACACAATTAAATAAACCCTGTACGTCAGGAAAATATTGTCCTCAGTTTGTGTCTAAAATTTGCCTAAAATGTGTTATTTTGTAATTATGTTGTTTATTTGTTTACATTTTTCCCCTTTAGTCTTTAAAATACCAAGATTTGCCCATAACTTCTTATTTTTTGTCTGTTTGATGTCATCATTTTAAAATATTAGATCAGATGATACTCAGTACTCAAGTAGCCTTCTAATCAGATACTTTTTTACCCTTACTTGAGTAATAAACCCTATATCAGGAATATATTGTCCTCGGTTTGTGTCCTTCCAGTGAGCTTTGCAGATGTGGGAAAATGTCATCAGGCAGTAATCATTGTTAAATTCATAATTATTCTCTGAGAGAGACCAACTCTTATCTGCCCCTGGGAGCCCCGTAATGCATAGCGTCATTTCAACATGGGGGTGTCTGTGACACGGTTTATAAGGCAGGTAGCGGCGGTGCGGCTGCTTTATATAGCGACTCGTTGCTTTCTCCCTCAACCCAAATCCTCGGATCACGCATTTTAGCTAAAACGCTAACGTTAGCTTGCCTTGCGTTGACTGTAGAGTTGTGGGTGATGGTCACGCAGATGTGTCATGAGATTTGAAGCGTTGCTGCCTTTCACAGACACTTTTTCTGCACCTGCTGCAAACAGGATATCAACTATCAACTGTCCCTCGGCGTTCTTCAAATATCCAAAATATGCCCGTACTTCCCACTTTGTCTTCTTTGAGGGATAATAAATGTCCTCCTGAGCGCTGCCGTCTCCTCCTTTGGCCATTATTTCAGTTTTAGCTTCAAGAAAGTTTTGGTTGTAAACAACAAAGCGCGCATGTGCCGCCGGCAACTTCAGCAGATGATACGGTGGCTGGTAAGGGTCACCACACCTACACCGCAGCCACGGTAATCCACCGAGATAATATAGTTTTTTTAAAAACAAGACGGTTATTATTATTGTCAACTTTTATACTGGGGTTTACCACTACACCGGTTACCATGACAACCCTAAAACACGTACTTATTCTTTTTTATTCTAAGATAGATATTAATTTAGATATTTATCATACAGTGATTTTACCATCAGCTGACTAAAAATGCACAGAATACCAGAATAATTCTGTGTTCTTTCATTGTGTTTCATAAATGTTATTATAATGTTATTTTACCCGACTGTTTGTCATATTTTTCCCCTGTGTTTAGTTCCTGGTGGAGTCGCTGCACTCGCGTCACGCATCGGCCCTACGCAGCACACCAGATCACAGCAGCGAATCAGCCAATCAGAGAGAGCTTGCTTTGGACATCCTGGCTCAGATCGCACATGCCTTCAACTTCCCAGACCTCCACCGCTTCCTCACAGTATGCTTCAAATATTCTTCTCTAAAGATGGTGTACAAGAAGATGCGTTAGAGCTGCATGATGTGATGCAGTGTTTATGTTTTCTCTGTATATGCAGCGAACCCTTCAGGTGCTGCTGCCCTACTTAGCTGCCAAGGCCAGCTCCACAGGCTCCGCCCTCATCCGTACTTTAGCCACTGAGCTGAAGGCGAACAGGAGAGAGATTCTGATTAATAATTTTAAGTACATCTTCAGCCATCTGGTCTGTTCCTGCACCAAAGAGGAGCTGGAGAGGGCCTTTCACTACCTACAGGTATTCATCGGACCAGTGACTTACTACTACTTAAACCAGGAGTGCCCAATCCTGGTCCTGGAGGGCCGGTATCCAACAGGTTTTGTGGGTTTTCTGCTCCAACACACTTGATTAACTGGTTGAATCACCAGTGCAGCAGCTCATCAGGCTCTGCAGAAGCCTGTTAATTAGCTGCTGATTGAAATCAGGTGTGTTGAAACAGAGTTCAAACTAAAACATGCATGATACCGGCCCTCCAGGACCAGGATTGGGCACCCCTGACTTAAACTGTTGATGTAGAGTTCACTAGGAAACCGTATTTTACTTATTTTTAAAATATGATTGGCCGCTCTGAGTTTTTCATGCAAGCCAATATGAAAATAGTCTCCTACCCCTATGTCCTGCATTAGCCGCTGATAGAAAATAGACAGGGAAACGTTTGGATTAAAAAAGCCCGTCAGATCTACGTCACACTGAAAATTAGCATTCATGGACTCACCCATCTTGGCTCGCAACAGGGAAGGCTGTCTTTGATTTAGTGTCCAGGAGAGAGCAGAGCGCCTCTTAGCTAACCGTTAGCATTAGCAGCTCTACAACTTGTGAACTTTGCCCCCATTTAGAGTTAAATAAATAATGGACTGGGTTATAAAACGGCAGTGACTAGTAAACCTTTTTCTTTTATTGATCCTTTATGTTCCCTTCATCAGAGCGAGACAGAGATCGAACTTGGCTCTTTGCTGCGTCAAGACTTCCAGGGTCTTCACAATGAGCTGCTGCTGCGTTTGGGAGACCATTACCAGCAGGTTAAACTGTCTCCTTCATACCTCAAGTTACCCTCTAGTTTTGGTTTTCTGGCAGCGTGTTTATTAACTATGACCTTTTTAGGTGGTTTTAAAATAGTTGACTGAATTTATTTGCAGGTGTTCAATGGTCTGGCTATCTTGGCCTCGTTTGCATCCAACGATGATCCGTACCAGGGTCCTCGCGATATCACCACCCCTGAGCATATGGTATTGGCCATGTTTTTGGGTTTTGTACCGGTTTAGATGTTTGAAAGCACACGTGGAAGTCTGAAGAGATTTGGAAATGTGTAATGTTGATCAAACTGGAATATAAACCTTGTTAATACCTTTGGTGTCTTTCTTTTATTTTTTTCCAGGCTGACTATTTGCAGCCAAAGCTTCTGGGCATTCTAGCTTTTTTTAACATGCAGCTCCTCAGCTCCAGTGCAGGAGAGAAGGACCGTAAAAAGATGGTGAGTCATCCAAAGTGGACATTAATGTAATAATAACCATCTTAAGTGGCTGTTAGTGTATTATAACAATGCTTGTAAATTTCAAAATAAAAGCCTGTTTGTTCTGCGTTTAGGCTTTGACAAGTGTGATGGCTCTGATGCGTCTGATGGGCTCCAAACACATTAGCTCCATTCGAGTGAAGATGATGACGACGCTTCGCACCGGCCTTCGTTACAGGGAAGACTTCCCCCTGCTCTGCTGCAAGTCAGTCCCAACGCACACACACACACACACACACCTTCTCAAAGTCACACCCTCACTGATTTACGTGAAGTTGGCTAAAATAATTTAAATGTAACTGATAGTTCTATACTTTGTTTTAGAGCGTGGGAGTGTTTTGTGAGGAGCGTGGAGCCTTCTCACCTCGGCCCTCTGCTGAGTCATGTTATCGTTGCACTTCTCCCTCTGATTGCACTCCAGCCCAAAGAAACTGCTGCTATCATTCGTTTCCTCATCCTGGAGAACAGGTGTTGCTCAGAATGACTCGCTTACATTTACATATACCTGCAAAACTCTAAAACTGTGAATCAAAGTAAAAACTCTTGTTTTTACCTTAGTCATACACTTTCTTATGCAGTTAACCTTAATGTCTTACATCTATGCATCTGTCACAGGGAAGAAGTGAACGACTACCTCCATGAGATTTACTTTCTACCTGACCTCCCAGAGCTGAGCGATATTCACTCGGTTCTGCGAGATTACAAGAAGGTGTGTGTAGACATCATGATTAGGATGGAGGGGTAGGTGACTGAGACGTAGATCTTATTTATTTATTTTTTCTCTTTTCTGCCCAGCTGACAGCCAGCAGCAGCGACCTGGCTGCAGTGCTGCAGCTGTCAATGAGAGCCGTGCAGCACGAGAACGTAGACGTAAGGATCCACGCGCTGACCAGCCTCAGGGACATGATGCACAGCAACCAGGTACAAACACACATGTTCAGTGATGTAAACACAGGTTTGGGCATCGGGTTTCAGAATGACATCCTGAAGGGATTCATTAAATCACATAAGTGATGCTCGGTGTGTTGCAGGCGTGGCTCCTGCGGCAGGTTTGTGCCAGCGAGTCGGTGGAGCCGGTCATCTCCAGCCTGGTGTCTGTGCTGCTGAAGGGCTGCCAGGACTCGTCCCCAGAGGCCAGGCTCCTCTGTGGGGAGTGTCTGGGCGAGTTGGGAGCTGTGGATCCTGGACGTCTGGATCTGTCTCACACACTCACGCGCGGCGACCGCAACACCTTTGTGGTTAGTTGGGCTAGAGTGGTTAAAGAGGATTTTGCTGCCTTTTCATTTGCTTTTCTTTGGGCTGCAGCTGTTGACAATAAATTATGATGGTTTCCAAAATGTCTCCAAACATTTTCATGAATCAGAAATGTGAGTGAAGGTGAAGTTGGTGACCATAAAATATGAATAAATTATAAACAAATCAAGACAAAAATTCCCCAAAACAAGAAAGGTGCATGGTGTTCTTGTGGATGTTGTGCAAACCCTGCAGGATCTTTACGGTTTTGCTTCTTTCAGAGGACCTTTGATGTGATCTAATAAGCGTTCTTAATCTGGATGGAGGATTAAACCGTGTCATTTATTTGTAAAATCCTCTCCGTGACAGAGTGGGGTGGATGATCCGAACTTTGCTTATGATTTGCTGACTGAGCTGACCAGAACTTTTCTGGCTTATGCTGACAATGTCCGAGCCCAGGACTCTGCTGCGTACGCGATTCAGGTGCGCCACTGAAACTCTCACAAATCCAGCAGCTTTTCATGCGTTCTGGTGGTTTTTATGATTTGTGGACGCGCGTGTGTGTCGTAGGAACTGCTGTCTATACTTGAGTGTCGTGAAGGAAGAACTGACTCAGCAGGCCGCCGTCTGTGGAGGAGATTCCCAGAGCAGATTCAGGAAATCCTGGAGCCTCACCTCAACAGCAGGTAGACATTCTCCTTTTTTTAAACTCTTCTGTGCGTGTAATCCAATATAATCCCATCCATTATTCCTTCTTGTTTGTTCCCTGCAGATATAAGAGCAGCCAGAAGGAGGTGAACTGGTCCAAACTGAAGAAACCAGTTTACCTCAGCAGCAGAGGCAGCAAGTTTCCTGACTGGTCAGCCACCTGGGCCGGATACCTCATTAGCAAGGTTAGCTTAGAATTACTCACTGCTTTGACAGCAATAGCGTTTTGTTCCTCTGAAGGGTTCATGCTGATTCTGTGTGCTTTAGGTGCGACACGAACTGGCCAGCAAGGTGTTCAGGTGCTGCAGCTTCATTATCAAACACGACTACAAGGTCACCATCTACCTGTTGCCTCACATCCTGCTCTACATGCTGCTGGGATGCACACCTGTGGAGCAGCAGGAGGTCAGGGTGCAGCTCTTGTTTCTTTCCCACGTGAAACAGCTGGTCTGAGTTTGTTCTTCCTGTTTCTCTGTTCTGGCGTGAAGGTGACAGAGGAGATGCTGGCCGTTCTGACGGAGGGCGATGGGCGAGGGAGGGGCTGCACCCAGGAGACGGCCTCCAGCCTGTCGCAGCTCAGCACTCAGACTGTCTTCAGCATGCTGTCACATCTGACACAGTGGAGCCGCCACATCCTGTACTCCAAATCCAAAGTCAGCGGTAAGTGACGTGTTTCTGTGTAAATGCACTGGCGTTTGCCTCTTAACCTCCATCATTTGAGTTGAGGGGAAAATGGAGCTGTGTAATTGCAGAAAGTGGGGATTATCAGCGTGTGGGGGCCTTCCTGAAGGCCATCCCACAAGATGTCCTGGCCAAGGCCTCCTTAAGATCCAAAGCATACACTCGTGCCCTCATGCACTTTGAAGCTCACATAACGGAGAACAAAGAGAGCATCCAAGACCACCTGACCTTCCTGCAGGTGAGTCGACTCGAGATTCATCTAATAAAGGTCACAGAGGCCACGTTTTGATTGGCACCTGTCTGTTGCAGACGCTGTATGCTGCGATGCATGAGCCGGATGGAGTGAGAGGAGTCAACGCCCTGAGGAGGGAGGAGCCGTCGCTACGGGAACAGATACTTGAGCACGAGAGCATCGGTCTGCTCCGAGACGCAACTGCATGCTACGACCGGGCCATTCAGTTAGAGTCAGACCAGGTCCTCACACTTAACTGTGAAAAAGTTCAGTTTATGCTTTATTAAAAATATATATATTTTAAATGATTAACAATTTCAGATTGGTCACTATCATGGAGTGATGACTTCCATGCTGGGCCTTGGACAGCTTTCTACAGTCATCACACAGGTTAACGGGGTCCTGGCTAATAAGTACGAAGTTTTTTAAAGCTCATTATCCTCTCAAATGTTCTTTTTTTAATATCTAATTTAAGTTACTTTATGTTTAGGCAACAGTGGAAATCAGAGCTGAACACTTACAGAGTGGAAGCAGCCTGGAAGCTGGGGAAATGGGACCTGCTGGAGGATTATTTGAGCTCAGGTTATAAAAACAAAGAGATGCAATCTTCAAAAGTTGTTACGTTTTGATTCATTTGTTTTTGTTGACCAACCTGCAGACCAGCAGTCGAGTACCTGGGGAGTGAGGCTCGGCCAGTTGCTGCTGTCAGCTAAGAAGCAGGACGCTGAGAGTTTCTATGAGAAGCTGAAGCTGGTGAGGAAGGAGCAGGTGGTTCCCCTGTCTGCTGCCAGCTATGAGTGTGGAACCTACCAGAGAGGATATGAGTACATTGTCCGGTTCGTGGGCGAGCTTTTAGTATCACCAATTAGTGTTTTTGTATTTTACCATCAGTAGTAGTGACTTGTGATTCTGTTCAGGCTCCACATGCTCAGTGAGTTGGAGCACACTTTCACTGAGCTGCAACAGCGCAAGAAGGGCTCAGTGCCGCATCTCAGCAAGCTGCCTCCTCATTGGTCCGACCGACTGGAGATGACCCAGAACTCCTTCAGGGCCAAGGAGCCAATCCTGGCACTGCGTCGAGCCCTGCTCAGCCTCCAACCACAGTAAGGACCTAGAATGGATTAGAATAGAATAGAAAATCCCTTTATTGTCTGTCAGTGGTGAGTTGTTGGTGTCAAAACAGCAATCAATAAGATAAATTAATAAATGAATAATTAAAAAAGATTCAAGGGCAAACAACAACAAAACGTATTGCATAAAAACGTTAAATATTCAAAATACTAAAATATTTTAAAAAAAATTCTGAATATTGAATTTTTATACATATAAAAAAATAAAAAGTTAAATATGGTGTGTAAAAATGTGGAGGAGCATTTGCAGGGAATGGGAAGGAAACATTATTGTCACAATATTAGAGTTTAAACTGAAAGATTCAGGATGCACTTTTTTACAGTGTAGAAGGAAAAGATGAGAATTTAATTGGCATAATAATAAATTGATAAACTGAGCTGCAGAATATTTTTTCTAATCTGATCTTTACTGAAAATTAACCAAGTACTCCAACTTAACAACACTTTAGAATTGTTGGTCTGTCAGAAATATTAATGAATATGTCTAAAGGGATTAAGGAAGTGGCTGTGCTGCAAAATAATCTCAGTAAAATAATAAACTGTTAAATTGGGTGAAAAATGGTTACTTAGTCACATTTATTATGGGTGCATGTGGGATAATATCTGTAATAAAATGATGAACAGTGATCCTCTTGCACCATCTCTGCAGGCCTGTGTGCGAGGAGCTGGTGGGAGAGTGCTGGCTGCAAAGTGCCCGAGTGGCCAGAAAAGCAGGGCACCACCAGACGGCCTTCAATGCTCTTCTTAACGCAGACAACACAAACCTGGCTGAGCTGGTCACAGAGAAGGCCAAGTGGCTTTGGTCTAAGGTGCAGCAATACTCCACATTTACTTAGTTTATTATATCATCTTGCTTGGAAATGCAGAGAGTGTCTGCTTCTTTTTACACAGTGCAACAGGTTTGAGCTTTTCTGTGTTGGTCTGTGATCAGAGCGATGCACACCAGGCCCTGATCGTCCTGCAGAAGGGCGTGGCCCAGTGTTTTCCTGATGATCAGACCCTAACGGACCCTCACAGTCTGCAGATTAAAGGCAAGGCCATGCTGCTGGTCGGTCGCTTCATGGAGGAGACGGCCAACTTTGAGTCCAATGCCATCATGAAGGCGTACAAGGTGTTTAATTTACCGGCAACCCGTTTCCTCATCATCTTCTGAACATATGCTCATTATTTTCATGTTTTTGTTTTAGGATGTGACCAACCTGCTGCCAGAGTGGGAGGATGGGAACTTCTACCTGGCTAAGTACTACGACAAGGTGATGCCGATGGTGACTGATAACAAGATGGAGAAACAGGGAAATCTGATTCGATACATTGTCACCTTCTTCGGAAAGTAGGTTCCGGTTTAATCCTGCTTATATCAAACCCAAATAAGGTTTTAATAAAGGTGCTTTAAATTAAACACCCTCTCTGTCAGGGCCCTGCAGTTTGGGAACCAGTACATCTATCAGGCCATGCCTCGCATGCTCTCCCTCTGGTTGGACTTTGGAGCTAAAGTGTGTGAATGTGAGAAAGGTGAGGAACCAAGAGGGCAGGGATGTTTCCATTTTAAGCTGCTGACTGTTATCAAATGAGATTGTTTCTGTAAATGTCCTCCACAGCGGGCCGTGCGGACAGACAGATGCGACAAGAGCTGAGTAAAATCAACAGCGTGGTCAGCGAGCACTGCTCTAACCTGGCGCCGTACCAGTTCCTCACCGCCTTCTCCCAGCTCATCTCCAGGGTGTGTCATTCTAGCGACGAGGTCTTCACTGTTCTCATGACCATTGTGGCCAAGGTGTTCCTAGCTTACCCCCAGCAAGCTATGTGGCTGATGACGGCTGTCTGCAAGGTAAGATGATGTTGTTTTTAGGATGTCTGTTTGTGGAAACCTGTTAATTCCTATTTATGCCTTTTACAAACATTGGCCCCCTGATAAATACATGTGTGAATGTTTAAACAGCTGTTATGTCTGCAGAATTACATTTGTTTTTGTATCCTTTAAAGTTAAATGGGAAAACAGTTTTTACTTGTTATTGTTGAAATATGATCGGTCACTCTGCGTTTGACATGCAGGCTGGACTTGAAAATGGTCTTCTACCCCTATTTCCTGAAATAGAAAGTAAACGGGGAAATACTCAGATTAGAAGAGCCAGTCCGATCCACGTCACGCTGTAAATTAGCATTTATGGACTTCTGCAGAAGCTAACCGTCAGCAACTCCACGATATGGCAGAACTCCTTCAGGCTTGTGTTATTTGTGAAGATAAAACAACATTGCAAAGCAAACAGATTCCGTGGTAGAGTTGCGTTGTTGTTGGCCAATCAGATGGGATATGTCTGAAAATCAGGAAATAAGACTCCAAATCCTGTCCTGTTTCACTCTCCTCTGGCTAGCTTCTGTTTCCTGAAACGGGTGCACCAGAGCCTTTTTCCACAAAGGTTGACTTAACAGGCATTTATGTATACTAGAGACCACTGAAAATGTATTTAAACTTGAGTGAACCTGGTCTTCATTGAAAGCCTCACATGTTTGTTTTTCAGTCATCCTACCCCATGCGTAAGAACCGCTGCAATCAGATCCTTAAGAAAGCCATCAGTCTTAAACAGTCTCTGGAGAAATTCATCGGAGATGCCAACAGACTGACTGACAAGCTGCTGGAGCTGTGTAACAAACCGGTACACACACACACACACACACACACACACACACACACACGCACACACACACACACACACACACACACACACACACACACAAAATGACTCAAACTAACTTTTGACACAATGATGTATAGATCCATCTTCAGTTATTATTCAAACATTTGATTTATATTCAATTTTTACATGTTGATTTAAAAAAAGTCGATAGAACTTTATAAAAATAATATCGATCCATTGAGATGAAGAAACATATTTTTAAAAATATGCATCATGTTGGCAGCTCTCTGCTGATGATGCTGAATGTCTTTTAGGTGGACAGCAACAGCACCATGCTCAGTATGAACGTCCACTTCAAGCAGCTAAAACGTCTGGTGGAGGAGCAAACGTTCAGCCAGATCCTGATCCCGCTGCAGTCCGTCCTCATCCCCACGCTGCCCTCTACTGGTGGGGCAAACACGCAGCACGACGCCTTCCCAGGACACTGGGCCTACCTGGATGGCTTTGAAGATGCTGTGAGAGAAACATCCAGGAAGAGTGTCTATAGATGAGTGCCTTTCCAAGAAAACATTTTGACATTAGGGTGTGTGTGTGTGTGTGTGTGTGTGTGTGTGTGTGTGTGTGTGTGTGTGTGTGTGTGTAGGTGGAGATATTGGCATCGTTGCAGAAGCCTAAGAAGATAAGTCTGAAAGGCTCAGATGGCCAGAGCTACACAATGATGTGTAAACCTAAAGATGATCTGAGGAAAGACTGTAGACTCATGGAGTTTAACTGTCTCATCAACAAGGTGTGTAAGACGCAGATTCATCTTAATTTACAACATTTTAATCAGAATCAGAAGGTTTATTGCCATATGTGTGAGAAATCACAACATTAGGAAGTTTCTGCAGTAGGGATGTGAATCTTAGAGCAACTCACGATTTGATTCGATTCCGATTCTTGGGGTGCCGATTCGATTCAGAATCGATTCTCGATTCTCAATTTAAATCGATTCACAATCAGTATTAACAAAGAGTGTCAGCTCCAGGATGAACTACTTTGTTGTACAAGTTAGTTAAAGCTGTGGGACATTTTTATTTGACTTTAAACTGGTCATGCTCCAAAAATGCAAATTTACAATGTAAAATAAAGTGATTCTAAAACTGTAAACAGAAGCAATCTTTTGACCAAAAGGCAACATTTATTTTTGCTTACCTTGTAAAATATAACAAATCTGTAGTTGCCTAACAGTAGCTTTGAAAGTAATACAGTCAAATACTTTTCAAATATGTGTAGAAACAAGTTACATGAGTAATCCTGAGTACTCATTTATCAATTTAGAAAATAAATATGAGAATATCTCAAATTTCTGAGTATGGAAAAAATTACATTCAAGTGCCTTCTTATCAGCAGATTCAAACATAAATCATCTCAATTTATGGGACCGCAAAAGTAAACGGAGTACCGACTCTCCTAACAAAGATCAAAAAAGTGCATCTCAAACCTGTAACATAACAAATATTTGAGTTCTTGGAATCGATTCTGAATCTTAATAAATAAGAATCCCGATTCAGACTTGAATAGATTTTTTTCAGCACCTCTATTCTGCAGTACTTAGTGCAAAAAAGAAAGATAAAAATAAGAGAAAAGTAAATATAGGAAGTAGGAATATAATCATGATAAAATAATAATATAAAATGGCAATAATTAGAGAAACGGCTGCTGTATACAAGACAGGTACTGATCAGAGTGGTTCAGCTCAGGTGCAAACACACTAGGGTCGTGTGACTGAAGCCAGGCAACCAGAGTGGGCAGCCCTAGGATTGTCATTCATGAGTCCCTGCTGATTGGAAGTAACTGTTCTTGTGGCGAGAGGTTCTGGTCTGAATGGAACGGAACCTCCTGCCCGATGGGAGAGAGTCAAAAGACTGTGTCCAGGGTGAGCGGTGACCTGACCTGCATGTACTGGTCCTGTATGGAGGGGAGTTTACAGCCAATGACCTTCTCAGCAGAGCGCACAACACACTGCAGCTTCTTCTTGTCCCTGGAGGTAGCTCCAGCATACCACACAGTGATAGAGGAGGTGAGGATGATGGTGACTCCATGACGGAGGTGATGGTGGGCTCCCACTTGAGGTCCTCCTGGGTGTTGGTGGTGCCCAGGAAGCGACAGGAGTCCACCATCATGATAGGAGTGTCAGACAGGGCTATGGAGGAGGGGGGCTGTGTGCTTCCACAACAACCGTCAACAACCTCCGCTGTCTTCTGTGCGTTTAGCACCAGGTTGCTGTGGGTGCACCAGGAGACCAGATGTTCGACCTCCATTCTGTAGGCAGACTCATCCAAGTCAGAGATGAGTCCGATGACAGTGGAGTCATCTGCTACATAAATACACAAATAACAGTTTTGATGCAGGACCGATGGATCATGATTGAAATAGATTGTGTCTTACAGAAAAAGCCACCTAACTGATACGTCTTTGTGATGCTTTTGTCTGCAGTGCCTCCGTAAAGATGCCGAATCGAGGCGAAGAGAATTGCATATCCGCACCTACGCTGTGATACCCCTCAACGAGGAGTGTGGCATCATTGAATGGGTCAACAACACGGCTGGGCTGCGACACATCCTCACAAAGCTGTACAAAGAGAGAGGTACTCTCATACGAGGCTGGGAAGTTCAAGAGGAGATCAGTATGAATGAAAACTTTTGACAAATTGTGTCTGTGGCTTTTTTAAGGCATCTACCTGTCGGGTAAAGAGCTGAGGAAGCTTATCCTGCCAAAGACGGCTCCTTTTGAGGAGAAACTGCGAATCCACAAGGAGGTGCTGTGCTCTCGACATCCTCCTGTCTTCTATGAGTGGTTCCTCCGTACCTTCCCTGATCCAACGTCCTGGTACTCTAGATCCTTCCAGCATATATATATAAAGGAGGATGTCATTTTAGTGTCTGACCATGTGCTGTTTGACTCACACAGTTACTGTTTTTGTCTCTGGTATGCATGCATGTGTGTGTGTGTGTACAGGTACAGCAGTCGCTCTGCATACTGCCGCTCCACTGCTGTGATGTCCATGGTGGGCTACATCCTGGGTCTGGGAGATCGCCATGGTGAAAACATCCTTTTTGACTCGTTCACTGGTGAATGTGTTCACGTTGACTTTAACTGCCTCTTCAACAAGGTTCGTCTTTGTCCCAAACTAAAATATCTATTAATAAAAAAAATTTAATATAAAAACAATAAATGAGATAATAAAGAACCAATGTTGTATTTAGTTTTAGCCACTACTTTTGCATCTTTCTCTTTTGTCTGAACATCTCTGGTGCAATTCTCGTTCTGTCCTCTAGGGGGAGACATTCGACGTGCCTGAGGTGGTGCCTTTCCGCCTGACCCAAAACATGGTTCATGCTATGGGGCCCATGGGCACCGAGGGCCTGTTTCGACAGGCCTGCGAGGTCACAATAAGACTAATGAGAGACCAGAGGGAGTCGCTCATGAGGTAAACACACAAAAAATATAATTTTATAAACTTTTACTAGTTTACTTTGTACTTTAATGTTATTACTAGTCATTGCTGCATTTTTTCTGTCACAAAATTGTTAGTTAAGTTTTTTCTCTCCATTTCAGTGTGCTTAAAACCTTCCTTCATGACCCTCTGGTTGAGTGGAGCAAACCAGCCAAAGGACTATCGAAAACTCCTGCCAGTGAGACAGGAGAGATAGTCAATGAAAAGGTGTGGTGTTTCATTTTTGTTGGGTGGGAGCAACACATCAGTAATATTTCCCTATGATACACATATATATGTTATTTAATCCTGTAATTTACTGTTGTATCCATTTCTTCCAGGCTAAAACACATGTGTGTGACATCGAGCAGCGTCTTCAGGGGGTGATCAAGAGCAGGAATAAAGTGCTTGGTCTGCCTCTGTCTATAGAGGGACACGTGCACTACTTAATCCACGAAGCCACAGATGAGAAACTGCTCTGTCAGATGTACCTGGGCTGGGGCCCGTACCTATAAGAATACCTCAGCTAATGAAGTTAGTTCTTGACCCTGCCGTTACAGCACTTTGGACTGTTGAATGAAAAACGGATGGTTCAGTATTTGTCCTGAAGTTTCTGTTGCTGTTTTGAAGTTTTCCGTTCTCTGGAAATGTTAAATTTACATATTTGTTCTTCTCTAATAAACAAAATGTCCATTTGTAAATGTGCCTTTTAAAAGCATTTTTAATCTTTTAACCCTCTGTTGAGACGCAATTAGTTCAGACTGTCAGCTGATTGTTTTTAATCCCTTGTCTTGTTGCTCTTTTCCTGTCGACATCCTGCTTCTTTCACAATGTTTAAGAAGCTAAGAGGACTCAGTGAAAGGTTGCTGTTTAAAATAGGTTATATTCAGTGTATATGTTTAAGCTAGCAGTACAGTAGTTGGAGGTTCAGACATAAAACTTTTTTTATATTGCTGCCTAATGTTTTTATTAATGCATGGGCTGCTTTTCCATGTTTTAATGCAACAAGAGCATGAAGGACTAACACTGATTGTTTCACAACCGCCATTTATTGTGTGCTTTTTTTGTTCTATTTATAATTGAAATAACATTGTGAAACGAGTGAAGTTGTGCTTATTCCCATAGATCGCCACGGTTTTATTTTGAAAATCATGAACCGGAAGTCGGAGGATTTAGGGATTTAAAAAATATATATCGTTACTTTTAACATTTTAACACATCTTTTAACGTCCATATCACGGTTTTTGCACATTTAATAGCATAAAAAAGTCAGTCCAGTGGAAATTTCTTACAGGATGTTAGGATGACATCACGATCAGGTGCGTGCTGGTGCTAACCGAGTCGGGCTGTTTGGGAGAAGGGTTTAACATGCCGAGGTCAGCTAACTGTTTTCGGACACTCCGTTAGCTCCGTCCCGCGTGTCCGTCTCGTGGGAGACTGTTATGGATTTTACGCGGCTGGCTGTGGATGCTGGTCAGTTCATTAACCGGGCTGTTCAGGTAAAAGACAACGAGCGAATCAGAGTTGTTTACGGTCAGGTTAAGCTGACGTCACGTTGTAATTTCTCTTTAGTACACCGGAGAAAGTCTCGGTCAGGCGGACAGCACTGAGTTGGACCCGGGGCTGGAGGAGCTCCTGGCCCGGGTGGACACCACTAAGACCTGGACGGACAAGATCATTTCACAGGTGGAGGTTTCACTGCAGCCTAGTCTGGGTGAGACTCGTGTTAATCCCTCTATTCATAACTATGAAGGCGTTCTCGTGAAAAACGTCCATAATGTTTAGAATACATATTTAAACCTGTTTTGATGAGTATAATAATGTGATTAATGTGCTATCAACAATGTTTGATAAGTAAAGCCCTCTTTTACAGATGTCAAATGACCTAAACGCAGCATGGACGCACATGTTATTGTTTATTTTTTCAATTTAATCTATTCAACCACCAAGATGTTGATTTTAATTGTACATCCGTGGCAAGCAGTTACAGCATCTCTATCCTTTGCTGCAAAAACAAAACCATCAGATCAGGAATTAGCTTGGCAAGCCAGACTAAATAAATGCAAGAGTCCAGACCCCGATTAGCCACTCCGATCCTGTTTGAGGTTATCAGTAGTAAACTCTACATGTAACAGTTCAGTAAACAAATGTCTGACAAAGGGACTTGTTAACAACTGTCATGATCCGGCGGGAAAAATCTGAATAATTAAAATAACAATAACTGACATTTTCATACCTGCTTTGTCAGGCTTATGTTGAATAAGCAAATGCACATTTTATTAACCTAAACAACCCGCAACAAAGGTCTTGATGTTTAACGGGCTTCCGGTTTTTGGTTAAGAACCCATTAATTTTCCAAGAAGGTAGATGACAAGTGAAACTGAGACGCGTGTTTCTTAACCAAAAACCGAAAGCCCGTTAAAACAGGACCAGAAACACCGAAACAATAATTAAATGTTTATTGTTAAATAGATAAAGATTTGTTTTGAAATACACTAGTCAAGGTCGTGGTTCAGTTTATGGTGGTTTGGCGCCATCATGTGGACAGTAAATGACATTGCATTTATTTTATTAATATTTGTTGTTTTATTTTGCAGTTTACTTGCAAAATCTAAACAATTAAGAGGTAAGAATGTTTTATTTACAGTTCACCTACTTAATGGGGGGGGGCTGGTGCCTGGTGCCTATCTCCAGCGGTCAATGGGCAGTCAGGCGGTGTACACCCTGGACAGAGCCAGTCCATCGCAACACAGTGACACACACACACACACACACACACACACACACACACACACACACACACACACACACACACACACACACACACACACACACACACACACACACACACACACACACACACACACACACACACACAATTCAGACAGGCCAGTTAACCTAACAGTCATGTTTTTGGACTGTGGGAGGAAGTCGGAGTACCCGGAGAGAATGCACGCATGCACAGGGAGAACATGCAAACTCCATGCAGAAAAATCCCAGGCTGGGAAGCAAACCCAGGACCTTCTCGCTGTAAGGCAACAGCTCTAACCACTGTGCAGCCCATGTGGTGTAATCTTTAACCATTTTATAGATAAGAACTGTTTTTACCTCTAAATGTTTTTTTTGAGAAATGAAATTAATATTTGACTCCAAAAGTAAAGAAAATACTAATAAGAATTGGGATTTTTTATAAATAAAACAAGAGCTTTAGGTAATAATGACTGACTGCAGTCTGATTATTATATGACCACCTGTTGATGTGTCAGATTTAATAACTTATTAAAACTTTGCTTTAGAAAAAATATTCATCATACAAATAATAATTTTTAATTCAATAACTAGAAAATAATCTCAAATGTCTGGCAGCCTGTTAGAGGTGCGCAGAAGAGCATCCAGCTGCAACACTGAGAAATAAAGTTAAAATAAAACCCTGACTTATTTTCAGATGGGAACACTGTTTCATGAAAACACAACTTGTGAGTGACCACTTGTAATTTCACAAACACGAAAACTCATCAGTGAACATTTACTAAAGAAGTTCGTCCTCATTTTCTCCTACATTTTCCTTCTCTATGGATCTTTTTCTTTCACATTTGTCCAGATGAATCTTCATGATCATTCATGTAAACGAAAATAAAGATAACTGATGTCAGGTTGAATTGCACCGTGGATCTGGTGGGAGAGTCTGCACCCCTGGCTTTACCGCGAGGTCCGGATCAAACCGGACAGAGCCAGCATCCGGACTGCTCGTCATACTTTCCATTATTCATTCTCATAATATTCCCTCAGTGAGTGAGTGATCCTACCTGCTGATGCTGCTGGGTCTTGCTGCTGACTCCGGAAATGACACGTTTTAGTAAAAAATGCCCGTTTTGCACATTTAGTGGCGTCTGTTTCTAGAGTTCTCCTCCTGAGTCCTGCTTCTCCCACCCGGAGTTACCTGAAGTGCTCCGTCTGGAAGCGCCTGCAGAAAAAAGACAGAGGCGGCCCGGGGACAGCGTGGTAGCGGCGACTGATCAAAGCCATGACTGAACCCTAACCCCAACACAAAAAGAGAAGAAGACGAGAACTGACGAGTTATAAAAATATATGTTTTTGTTTTTGTACCTGACATGAGAGGTCCTTTCAGCAGGTATATGGTCAGGGCTGGATTATCACTGCAGGGGCCCCTGGGCACAATGTGCTTAAGAGTAAAAAAAAAATTAAAAGCTTCCTGAATAACTTGCTAAATGACTCAAAATGACTTCTGACTTGTGTTACTAAACTACATTTACAAGACACAACAGTTTTAACACATTTCACACAATCTGATCTTTATTAGGATTTTATTCCAAAATTCAAGAGTCAAGAGTCAAGAGTCATTTATTGTCATATTCTCCACATGTGCAGGACATACAGAGAAATGAAATTCAGTTTCAGCACACACAATTCAAAGATCAGACATACGTGGGTAAGACACATAACAAGAATTGGTGACTGCGGTCATTCGCAACATGAGTCGCGCTACCTTAATAGTTAGATGAAAAGGGTGTTACATGAGGAAAGTTCAGGGAGGGGAAAAAAAGGCATTAACAGGGTTACACCAGCAGGGTGTAGCACTCCAATGCAAAAAAACACCCGACATGGAAGCACAGACAGCACGTGTACAACATCAGAGTCCAATGGGGAGGTGGGGGTGGGCGGGATCCTGAAGCCTCCAATGGGAGCTGCCACTGCGGCGCATCGACCAGCTGCAGAACAACAGGTGGGAGGGAGAGATAAGGAACAGAGAGCACATTGAGGTCCCTGCAGATATAGCCTGAAGGGAGAGGGTGAAGGTCGGGACACAGCATCTGTCGGCATTCCTCCTTTTGTGGGGGTGTGTTGAGGCAGCCTTGAGAGGCTGCTATGGCGTCGGATAAGGATAAACATAACTTTGCTTAGGGTAGACAGAGATAATCTTCCCCTCCGTCTTGTAGTCTCTAAGTGGTCATTCATGTCCACCAGTGAAGCCAATTTTACATTCCACATCCCCGCATCGTCCGGCGACCCTCTCCGAGATCAAATCCATCTTGCGCACTAACACAGGCAACGCCGCAAGGACATTGTCCAGCTTACGGTTCACCTCGAGTAACGTCCCAGTCTGTGAGGTCACCGCACGAGCGGCACATTCCGTGGGTACGGGTCGCACTCCAATCGCTCCCGTCTTCCCAAATTTCCAGAAAACCAGATATCCTCCCACTCCAATCAGAAGAAATCCAGTGATCATCAGGCCGAATATCCACAAATCTTCCACGTCCTCGATGGACAGCTGAGAGAGGCACACGATTCGCCAGACCTCCCAAGAATCGAGTGCATATCCCGATGCGAATGTCCCCTCGGGACAGGTGGGAGCCCCCTTCTCCGTTCTCATCGTAGAGAAAATTTTGTCAATCACGTTGAATGACCAATTAATTAGGTCCATATTTCCAAAAAAAGAGTAGTGGTTTCAGGAGAAATGCAGAGAAGTGCTCTGTAGGCAGACAGGACAAGAGCCTTGGGGAAGCCGATAAGGGAGCTGAGAAAAAAGCGTCTGTACTCTCTGAAGGCTGGAGAAAGGATTCTTTTCAATAGCTCCTAGGTAAATCAGTCTAAATACACAAAACCATTTCTCAATGTTGTTACTAAGACAGACCCATGAGACACAGCAGTTTTTAACACCTTTCATGCAATCTGATCTTTTTTATTAAGATTTTCATGAAAAAATCTGTGATTTCTTTCAATACCTCTTTAGGTTAATTGATTTTACTACTCAAAACCACTTCTCAATGGTGTTAAGCCAGACCAATGAAACACAGCAGTTATTTTCACTTTTCACAAGCTCTGATCCTTTTTATTAGAATTTTTATTTTTAAAAAAGTGATTTATTTCAATAGCTCTTAAGCTAATTGCTGTAAATACTCAAAACCATTTCTCAATGCTCAGCAACACAGCTTCAGGCCATTGCAACTAATCTTTGACCTCAACCAGATCTCTCCTCCCACAAATTCATAGGTGGTATGCTCTTCTTCCTCCTGTCTTGGAGTGGGGATCTCGTCGATGGTAACCTTTCTCAATCAGAACGTCCTTCGTCACCACCTGGCTTGATATCAGGTTATAGTCAATCGCATTGGTACGCACTCCATTTAATTTCAATTGGCCTCATGTTTCAGGTGAACATTTTCATCAGTAAGTGACAAGGCCAAATGATCTCTAATCTAGTCATGTGCCATGATGGGATTTATATTTTAGTATTTCACAAAGACAAACATCACAGCCACCAAGGCTCTGGTCAGCACACTGGGCGAGGTGAGTTTGGGGTCCTTGCAGTTCTTGAGCAGCATCCGGCCTCTGGTGGTCTTTTTAGTGTTCAAGGGCGAGGTCCATGGTATTTGCTTGTCTTTCTTTCTAGCTGAAATGGCGATTGTGTATTTATGTCCTCCAGAAGCGAGGGCCCAACTTGTCTTTTGACTCAACTGTTGGGAGAGAGAGACAACAATTTGCCTGAAGATGGATGTTTAAGATGTCCCTGCCCAGAGTGCATAACCTCACCCAAGATGCCGACGAAGACATTTACAGCTTTCATCATATTGCATAAGGTGAAGGGGATCAGCATTAGCTTTCCATCCTTTGACAAAATTCCTAAAAAAAAAAAGGTTGGATCTTGTGAAATGTTATGAAAACTGCTGTGTCTCATTAGTCTCCATTAGTGACATAATTGAGAAATGGTTTTGAGTATTAAAATCAATTAACCTAGGAGCTGTAGAAAGAAATAACTTAATTTTTGATTAAAAATCCTAATAAAAATGATCAGATCTTGTGAAATGTGATAAAAACTGCTATGTCTCAGTGGTTTCCATTAGTGACAACACTGAGAAATGGTTTAGTTTTTGACTGATTTACCTAGGAGCTATTGACAAAAATTACTTAATTTTTGATAAAAATCCTAATAAGAAAGGTTGGATCTTGTGAAATGTTATAAAAACTGCTGTGTCTCATTGGTCTGGCGTAGTAGCATCATTGAAAAATGGTTTTGGGTATTAAAATCAATTAACCCGAGAGGTATAGAAAGAAATTACAGAATTTTTCATGAAAATCCTAATAAAAAAAGATCAGATGGTGTGAAATGTGATAAAAATGGCTGTGTCTCATTGGTCTAGTTTAGTAACACCATTGAGAAATATCTTTGGGTGTGTAGAGCAATTAACATAGGACCTATTGAAAGAAATCACTTAATTTTTTGATAAAAACCTTAATAAAAAATGTTGGATCTTGTGAAATGTGATAAAAACGGCTGTGTCTCATTGGTGTAGCTTAGTAACATAATTGAGAAATAGTTTTGAGTAGTAATATCAATTAACCTAGGAGCTATTGAAAGAAATCACTTTATTATTAATAAAAATCCAAATAAAAATGTTCAGATCTTGTGAAGCATGTTAAAAACTGCTGTGTCTCATTGGTCTGCCTTAGTAACACAACTGAGAAATGGTTTTATGTATTTAGACTGATTTACTTAGGAGCTATTGAAAAAAAGTCCCTTAATTTTGGAATAAAATCCTAATAAAAAAGATCAGATTGTGTGAAATGTGTTAAAACTGTTGTGCCTTGTAAATGTAGTTTAGCAACACAAGTCAGAAGTAATTTTAAGTCATTTAGGAAATTATTCTGGAAGTTTTTTTTTATTTTTTTACTCGTTTACAAAGGACTACATATTTGTTGATTTCGGGCTCTCCCTTGGAGTGGATCCGTTAAGGACTTCCAGGGGAGCTCATTACCCTTTCGGGGGAGCCAAGGTCCTCTTAGCTCCCCTTTAATTTGAACCCTATAGAGTGACTTTCCAGGCTGCTGTCCTGTTTGAACTCTGTTTGCTCTCCAACAGAAACATCTCCTGTTTACATTGGTTCTAATTGGCTTGTTCAGATGAAAAGAGCAGGTTATTTTTTTTAATCAGATCTCTTCAGCTAAGGGAGTTATGGCTCTGCAATCTATCAGATAAGTGGACTGTTCAGCTGCCAGAAGCATAAAGGATATCATTTTATATGACAGCTTTTAGTGTTTCTCCTTGTTTGTTCACTTAAGCATTACATTATTTTATGAAATAATTATGTGGGGGTTAAGTGGCTTATTTAGTTGTATATTAATGGATATTAATAATAAATAAATGTTTCATGGCCCCACACCTACAGGAGCTCGGTTAGAGGACCGGCTGTATGAGCATCTGGAATGGAGCGTCGCTCCTCGGCCACGTGCACACGAGTTACTGGGAGATGACATGACCCAGGCGGGACTGGAGATTGGATCCAGCACCCCGTACGGTGAGTTGGGTCGTAATAGTTCTGTGGTCGATACGAAGCATGTCCGTGAAGTTCTTTGCACTAAATCCCTCTCAAATAAAGCAATTTCAGCAGTTAGATTCTTGACAGTTTAAGTATCTTCCATAATGAGCCGCTTCAGGGCTCTGTCATTTTAAGGAGACAAGCTTTGGTTGACATTTGCACAGTCGCATCTTTGGATTTTTTTGCCTTTTAGTGGACGTGATAATAAAATGTTTTGTGTGTATGTGTGCATGTTTGTTTGTTTGTTTTTTTGCATGCAGGAATGGCACTGATCCAGTGTGGAGAAGCCCAGAAGCAGCTCGGAGAGGCTGAGAGGAGGTTTATGAAAAGCACCAACGTCCATTTTCTCACCCCACTGCGGAGGTTCACTGAGGGGGAATACAGACTCATACAGGTGAAACTCTAATTTACCCCTGTTTCTTTTTCATCATTCTCTCCTTTATGAAGCATTTGTTCCTTAAACTGTTTACAGAATGAGCGTAAGATGTTGGTGAACAAGCGTTTGGACTTGGACGTAGCTAAACGCAGGCTGAGGAAAGCCCACGAGGCCGACAGGGAGGCCAGAGTGAGTCCACGTACTTTAGCTTTGCTGATCAGCAAAGAAAAAATAGGTGGAGTAAAAAAAAAAAAAAAAAGATTGTAAACATTGTTTTTTCCTCTTTAATCTCAGCATTTAAATGCAACCCCAGTAGAGGATGACTACTTGTCACATGTCTCCTTTATGTTCAGCTTCCTGCGTGTTAAATGGCTTAAGGTTGGTGAGTTTTAAGAGAGCTCTGATTGGCACAAATGAAAGATTTGTTGGGTGTTAAAATCAGTTGTCCGTCTCTTTGTTTCAGATGTGGGCTCAGGAAATCTCTCAGGTACACAAATATTCAGGCAGTCCAACCAGATTAGATGTTTTTTTAATCTGATGACAGTTTTAAAATGTGCAAAAACATAATAGTTCAACAAAAACTGGTAGTTTACAAAACGACTGATTCGATTTTGTGTGTTTAGGTGAGATGAAACAATAAAATGAAGTCAGATCTTATTGTTGTGTTGTTGGAACGGGAGCTTTTTTCTGCAGAGGAGGATTATTTTGACACAGGGCAGATCATGTGGATGCAAACTAATGATGCACATATTTGCAGGCAGAGATGGAGCTGAGGATCTGTCAGAGTCTTTTTGATCGACAGACCGATGTCACAAAACGAGTTGTTGGCGGACTCGACGACGCTCACGTAGGTACACACAGAAAAAGACGGAAACATAAATCCTCTTCGCATCTCTCCGGTTTGTGTTCATGCATCCCTTCTGTCACCCTGTGTAGACCAACCACATGCGGAGCCTCGCAGACTTTGTGGATGCTCAGTCTTCATATTTTGCTGAATGCAACCAACACGCTCAGGAACTTCAACGACAGCTGTCCAGGTTAGCACAGCCCCACTCACGACTTCAACTGGGTGTCTCGTGGATAATAAAAATACTGTCAGTTATTTTTATTTTCATAATTATGACTGAATTTTATACATTTTAAATCTCTTTTCAGGTTTCCAGCCGTTCTTTGCTCCAATAACTGGCAGTCTACAGTCAATAATAGCGTAAATTTGCCGAGCAGGCGCGTAGCGGACGATGAGCCTCTAAAGTTGGATCAGGTCACGCCAACAACCAGAGTTCTTCCAGACATCAACCAGGACTCATTAGTCATTAATTCTTCTCCTAAAACTGATTCAGTTTCATCTGCCAACATGAACCAAAGCAACAACAACAACGTCTCATCCACTCAGAGCCCTTTGGACCAGTCAGCTGTTAAGAGGCGGTTATTTGCCAGTCAGACGTTGGATCATGTTTTTAGATCGATCCAAACAGAAGAGAAACAATCTCCTAGTGGGACGAGCAACACGTGTGTGACAGCTACTCCAGCGTCTGACCAGGCTGTCGGCATCTCGGGAAACGAAGATGCAGGAGGAGGAACAACCCGAGCTGCTTCCCCCCCTTCACAGGTCAGTGATATTCAAATGGAGCCTCAGATGGAGAACTCAGAAGCCGATGACTCTCTGACTCCCAGTGATGTGGGTCCTCGTCCTGCAGATCATAATCACAGTTAATGAGGTGAAAACATGTCGGCTGGCTCTGAAATCATCTGGAGAGCAAGGGTCTGTGTAAATTAAACAACATAACATCAAAATGATGTAGCAAGTGTCCTAGTGAGGTTGTTGTGTCAAAGACATAAAATCACAACGATGTAAAAAAAAAATCGAGTTATTATGGAATCTGTGTTTAAAACTGGATTTTAAGTGTTTGTCTTCACAACTAGAAGTCAGAATTGTCTGTTTATGACCTGATGGTGTAGAGCTCTGATGTATATAAAGAGTCACTTTGTGCCAAGTGTGCACGTGTGTTTGAGCGTAGCTGTTCACGAGTGACACGGATCTGGAACACCTCCATAAAGAACGGCCTGCATGTCACCCAGTCGTGTTTTGACTGGTGTTTCTACAAGCTGAGGTCATTTTCCATATGAATCAGTCACTTGTGTTTATGTGTGTTTCATGTGAAGCTCAAGATGTGACAACACTCCAGCTTACACAGAACCCCTTTGCGTCTTCTGGGTTTCCTCATTTAAAACACCCAATTCACCTCCTTTTACCCTTTCACCCCATTAACACCACCCCCATAGGTATGTCTCCGAGTCCAGATGTTGTTGATTTTCTTCCTGAAGGCACCTCTGCTCCACTGTGATGTGGCTCCAACTTTGGGACTCTTGATGGAAACCAAGAAGTAGAGTTCTGACGTAATCTCCCACCCAGCAGGTTTAAGTTTTTGTCCAAATACATAAAGATATTTGTGGGTTTGGTTTGCACTCAAGTTCTACTCTGGCAGATTTAAACTTGTGATTCAGTCACTTTGTTGAGCCATTTTCTGTGCCAGGTCAAAGTTTTTACGGTTTTGTTTTGAGGCTGTAGAAATAAAATGTGCAGTGATGATGTCATACAACACTTTGTCATATATGGAATAAATCTCTGCTCAGAATGTTTAGTTTCATTTATCAACTTTTAATTTGTTAAAATTTTAAGAGGAATTTCATGAAGAAATACGATTTATGAAGCAACTGCATTCCTATATTAACCACATAATGCAAATAAACTTGCTTTAACACATTTAATGTTAAAAGGGACATGACATGACCTTTCGAAGTTATGAATCCCTTGGTTTATTCAGATCGTGTTCATAAATTGTTTTGCACTAACTCCCAGTTAGAAAGCAACTGCAGCAGTTTTATTCTTGACATTTTCAGTTTTTTGCAGAATGAGCCGTGTAACGTCCAGAAATGGTCCGTTTTTCATGTACGGTTGACCCCTTCAGTATCTGGCCATATGGAGACAGGAGTCTACATTTGTGGCCTTTAATTTGTCAGATCCTGCCATTCCATCAGCTGGAGTCCGGGCCTCTCTGCAGCTCGGAACACATGATAACAAAGTGTCAACAAACTGTTCCCTTCTCAAGGTCCTTCTGTGCCAAGCCTGCCTGGTTATCTAGGCTGGACTGGACTGTTATAAGAGTGGCTGTTTCAGCTTATATGAGTTAATCATTCGTGAAATAATAATAATGTCTTCATTAGTCTGTGCTTAAATCAATAAGGTTGATTGATCTGTGCTTGAATTACTGAAATGAAATGAATTATTACATTGAATTGTTTCTATACATGGTAATCAGTAATGTTTGATATGAAAAGGTTCATTAGAGAGATAAATTAAAGTTAAGTTGAACTCATGGCACATAGATATTTCTTTACCCCTAATCAGAGCATCCGATATCTGAAAGAAGGCGTGATGTTCTTAGATTCTTGGTAATATCCCTTAACATGGCACGTTCTGATTGGACAAGAATTCATAATATGAGAAAATTAAAGCAGAGCTCACGAGACGGTGACTCAGTTCTAGAGAATGCTACGGAATGGCCGTCCGGAGCGAAACCTCCCAGAGCATTTTTGGCAAGCTGTCAAAACCCTGCTAAAAGCTGCTTACCGCTGACACAGCAAACGGTTCCTGCAGAACGAAGCTGATATGGTTCCGACTCCCTAAAAGTCCTTCTAGACGCAAACGGTTCCTTCTATCTGTTGTGACCCAGAAACATCTCTGGACTGAAGAGTCGATGCTGCGGTTATTCTACAAACCTCGGTGCCCAGAGGTCATCCGACCTCCCTGACCTTCGGATCCACGAAGAGGTTCTCCAAAGAAAGGGTGAGGTAGACACACAGGCTGCGTCTGATGTATTTTTGATAAGAATCTACTTCCTAGTTAACGCAAAACCAAACTCTTCCCTTTTTACACCCAGAACTCAGTTCTTCTAGATACGAAAGTTCTGATAACCTCACACTCACATTTAGTCACCACACATCACTTTCCATCTTCCTAGATTCATCCATCACAGACAGTAAATCTTAGTTAACTTGTCATGTTTTTAATTGTCTGGAAAATAAATTCTTACTTTTTATAAACTTGACTCTCTTCTTGAATCAACACAGTGTTCTACAACCCCTGAATAAACAAAGAATTCTAAATCTTCATTAAAGACCAATCAGACTAGATTTCCATATTTAGATGGAAATTCACATCACAATGGTCAAAGTGTCGAGTAGTGTATTAAGCTTTAAAAGCTCCCAAATACATACAATAATTACCTTCTCTACAGCTGTTTCTGGATTCTTGTTTCTTTAAGAAAATAAGTTGAAGCTGGACACAGCCACCCCTCCTCAGCTCAGGTTGCTATAGGCTAAGAAGCTTCAATATCTAGGAGGGACTCGGAGCTGCTGCTCCTCCAACAGCAGCTTTCTAAGACATGAGATATGGTTCTGTTGTCATTTCCCCATTTGTGACATCACAAATGGGAACTTATTGAAATGGCTTGTTTTAGGCACGTAACTCCTAGAGTCAAACACTGACAGAAAACAAAGGGATGAATTTTTTCACATTTGGATGTTTTGAAGAGTCGGTAGAGACCCACGTGGCAGCACTAAATGCAAAAAGCGAGTTTTGCATAAAATGTCCCCTTGGTTTAACAAAATTGTGTGTTTCTCCATCTGCTTGCTCTGGAACAAACAGATTGCATTGATAAGACACAGATTGTGCTGTATTGATTAAGAAATTCTCCTGGAGCCTTTGGCTCAGGTAACGCTTGGATCACAGCACTAGCTGTTATAGCTTTGTGCTTCTGGAGAAATACAATTCTAGCTTCTGCTTTAGCACGAGATTTATTCATGATCATTAAAGTGTTTCATAAAATAAGCTGATTCTCCCCAATCTGGCCACAGAGGAATGTTCTACCTTCAGAAAGCAAGACACTTTCATATTTATTTACATGGATACGTTCCACCTTCTTTAGGTTTTGGGTTGCACGGCATAAGAATTACGCTTAGAAATTACGGTTGTGTCCAAACCAATTAATAGAAAATAGTGTTGTAGATATTAGAAATGGGAGTTTTTATTGCAGATGCTGTTTTTTATGAGATGTGCAATTGGAAATGTGTGCATTGTTGATACATTTTAATAAATAAAATCTCAGAGAAGCTAAAGCAATCAATAAAAATGTCATCACTTGTCCCTGTTTAAGATGAGATGAGACTAGACTTTATTGATCCCACAGTGGGGACATTTTAGCATTACTGCAGTTCAGACAGATAGTAAAGAAGTACAAAAGTGTCCAAGAATGCAAAATAAAAAAACACAACACACTATACACTACAGTACTTCCTATGTAGACACATACACAGTAAACATAATGGATAGGGGGTTGTGAAACATTGTGGAAGTAATAATATATAAAAAGTATCAGCTGTTCTGCTACTACTACTTTTTGCTGTCCAAGTGATAGATATCTGTAAATACAGGCAGTAACGTGTAAGCACACATGTGCATATTATGCATGGAGTACTGACCACCGGGTTAAAGTGGCTGGGTGGCTCATGACATCATAATGTGTTATTTATCCTAACTGCTGTTAGATTGAATGATCTACGGAAGTGCTCCTTCCTGCAGCAGGGGTGCTCAGCGCACCCACCAATTCATGTTAAAGGAGATGTGGGTTGTTCATGATGGACGTCAGCTTAGCTGACATCCTCCTCTCACCACCGCCACCACAGACTCCAGAGGGCATCCCAGTACAGAGCTAGACCTCCGCACCAGTTTGTCAATCCTGCTCTTGTTCCTGTTTGTACCTTCGCTCCCCCAACAGGCCGCTGCATAGAAAAGGGCAGATGCTACCACCAAATCATAAAAAGTCCGTAACAGAGTCCTCCGTACTCCAAAGGACCTCAGTCTCCTCAGCAGGTGGAGTCGATTTTGGCCCTTCTTATACAAGACATCTGTGTTTGTAGACCAGTCCAGTTTATTGTTGAGGTGAACACCCAGGTTGTAATAATCCACTATCTCAATGTCTTTTCCCTGGGTGTTTACCATTGTTGTAAGGGGTGACTTCCTCCTGAGGTTTGTGACCCTCTCCTTCATCTTGCTGGCATTGATGCGAAGAGTGTTGGTCTCACACTAAGTCACTGATGACCCCCTGTATTCCCGATCGTTCCCATCTGATACGCATCCGATGATGGCCGTTCATCCGAGAACCTTTGTAGGTGGCACTTGTCTGAATTATAAAAGAAGTTGGAGGTGTACAGGTTGAACAGGAAGGGTGAGAGAACTGTGCCCTGTGGGACCCCCATGCTGCAGATTACTACCTCACATTGACACACAGTCATGGAGTCTCACATACTGTTGTCTGTTGGTTAGATAATCGATAAGCCATGCGGTCAGCTGTTTGTCCACACCGGCTCCCTCCAGCTTCCCCCTCAGTAGTGAAGGCTGGATGGTGTTGAAGGCACTGGAGAAGTAAAAACAATTACCTTGACAGTTTAGAATACGTTAGACCAAATGGACTTTTGTGTGTTTCTGCACTACATTAGTTTCATTATGAAATTAAACAAAGGCATTACTTAAAATCTAATGCGACACCACCTTTGTCTGTTTGCTGTTTTAACATCTTTCCTCGCCATCCGACACACACACGGGACAAACAGGGAAACACCCAAAAATTACCACACAGTTTTCCTAAACCAGTGTGTGTGTGTGTGTGTGTGTGTGTGTGTGTGTGTGTGTGTGTGTGTGTGTGTGTGTGTGTGTGTGTGTGTATGTGTGTGTGTGTGTGTTTGCAGTCATGTTAATATGTGGTTTGTTCCGCAGTCAGGTCCTTGCTGTTGAGTTCTTTTTGACAACACCCATTGTCCTGCTTTCCCTCGTAGCCTTTTTTTCTTGTTTTATCGGGACAAGGCGAGACAGTCGCATCTGTTTTCTCTCAGTTCCCGCTGGTCTTTCCTGAAATATTCTTCTGAAATTACCTCCTTCTGCTTGTCCATCTTTCTCCATGTTTTTACATTTTAAATGTCACTCTATCTCAAATCTCTCTTCCTTCCTTTGGGAGTGTTTTTGCATGACAGCTGAACTGTAGGCGTGGTGTGCAGGTGGCTGATAAATGTGACTCCTGTGGCAGGATCGTCGAATCGCCTAAAAATAAAACTGACCTTTTCAGTGGAACAAATTAAAATTTCTGAGGTAAAACCTAAACAGCATGGAAACAGCAGCAAGCTCAAACGATTGTTATGGAAGAAAGCCAGGAAAATGCTCTTCTGATGACACACAGGGACATTTCTGTGGGTTTGCCCTGACCTTCTGCACCTTTTCTCGCCAACGAACTATCATCATTTTCCCCCAGCCTGTTTTCTCCAATTCTTCCTGCATGTTTTTATCTTTTCCTGCGATAAATCTGCCAGCCCCCCCCCCCCCCCCCCCAGGTTCTCCCACTGCTATAATTATAACCTGCCAGACAGAGACGATCAGATCAGACGTGCATGCTGACATGTGCAGTATGAGGAGCAGTCTGCCGGCCTGCAGGGAGAAGGGTCAGGTCACTTCCTCTGACCTTGACATGCTGGATGTCTGCAGCTGAACACCTGCTAGCTATGAGTCTATACACTCAAGGTCAGCTGTCCTCACAAAGACTGCAGTAACTTAAGCAACAACATCACCAGGCTACTAAAAGCAGAACATATGTGTTTCTTAGCAACATTGTTTCATTTAAAGTGGTAAAATTGTTGTTTTTCCAAGCTGTAGTATAATCCAGGGACTTGAACGGTGGTATTTTGCAGGTTAAAAGCTTTGAGTTGATGCTAAGTGCAGGGTGTGACTAACATATCAGTAAAACGTAAAAAGTAGCAGGAAAAGGCGTTTGAGTACGGATTTCCTTTAGAAATACATGTTCTGTCCATTTGTTGAATTAATTCATGCTGTAATCTATTCATTTATGATGCTGATGGCGATTTTTGTTCTGGGTTTTGCTGCTTTGTGTTGCCTGAATAACACAAATCAATCAAATTACACTTACTGCATGTAATGGTGGGTGTTTTGCTTTTTTCCAGGTAAAAGGGAAAAAAGTCTCTTATGCTTAAGTTCTGAATGTAAACAAAATACAGTACACTTCAAAATAGAAAAAAAATATTCAAATATTAGAGTTTGTGCAACTGAAGTGAAGATTTCTTACATACTTTTTGTCCATCCATTCATTTTTTTAGCTGCTTATCCAGAGTCGCGGGGGCAGCAGCCTAAGCTGAGAGGCCCAGACTTCCCTCTCCCCAGCTACTTGGGCCAGCTCCTCCGGGGAACCCCAAGACGTTCCCTGGCCAGCCGAGAGACGTAGTCCCTCCAGCTTGTCCTAGGTCTTCCCTTGGGTCTCATCTCAGTTGCATGTGCCTGGATAACCTCACCAGGGAGGCATCCAGGAGGCATCCAGATCCTTATTGTTGTGTTTTACACCCAAAAATATCAAAAGCAACAAAAAGCTGAAGTTCCTTAGTATTTTTGATAAAAAATTTGATTTAAATTTTAAAAACTTACAAAATGTGAGATTGTATTAAACAAAGCTTTAATACTATTTCATAAAAGTCACATTAGAAGTTTGAATGCAATGCAACATTTTCCAGTCATCGTATCAACTCCTTTTATTTAGCACAGCTATTGGAAATGCTTTTGCTCCTAAATATTTCAGTTTTCTTGAAAGTAATTTCTAAATGGCACCTACTTTCTGTACTAACCTTGAAATAATTTAATTTCTCCTATTTTTTTTTTGTTTTTATTCTCATTCATGTGTCCCTGAAGCCCCCCATCATTCCCCATATTGCCCATGTTTCCATGTCATTATGATTTTTGACACTACCTCCATGAAAGCATTACTCACCCAGTCTCCACACACACCCTCCCGAGCGTCCTCCCTCCTTCCTTCTTGTCAGATTTATAAGGCAGCATGCCTGCCTCGGTGAGAAGAGAGAAGCTGAAACACCAACGGCAGGTTGATACTGTATTTCATGAAACCCGCTGTTGCCTCCTCTACAACACGAGACCTCCGAGCTCCATCATGCGTGTGCTCAGTGTTGTGTTCCTGCTGACCACCGTGGGTTCATGTTTGTGTGTGAATGAGATCAAGTTTGAAGGGAACATCGCCGACAATTACGATAACGAGATTGTCCCGGATCAGCAGGAGGGTGAGTGTCGATTTCTTGTCTCTGACCAGATGGCTCATTGAGAGGAATTTATCATTAGCTTCCACGGCAACGACTAAACACTAGGTCCTCGTTTATGAGGAAATTATATAGTCTTGTTTATTTTGGTGATGTATGAGTGTGTTCACAAATGTCGTTTCATATTTTAGTCATAATACAATTTTTGCAGAAATAATATCATCAACTTTGGGCTTTTTTCAAAAAGTTACCATCTTTGGTCATTGAAGATGAGGAAAACTTGTCTCTGCTCCTTTATCGCATTTATTAAAAGTCTAAAGTCAAAGAAATTTGAGCCTTTATTTAGCACTTTCACTATACATAAGCTTTACTAAAATGAGATCTAAGGACCAGATCGATCCTATGAAAGCTTTTTATGTGTCAAATATGCATGTTTCCTCCATGAAGCCACAGGTTTTCCTCCCACAGTTAAAAACACACATTTAAGGTAAATATGAAGTCTAAATTGAACATCTAATCGTGTGTTCATGTCCGTTCCTGTTGGCTCTGGAATGGACTGGAGACACATCCGGGGTGCATACCACTTTGTGCTTATTGGTCAAAAGAATAGTCTCCAAAATCTTCAAGTACCACTCTTGCAATCTTAAGAAAAGCAATAAGATTCAAGAAAATCACACAAACTCAAAAGCAACTAAACTTCTGCAGAATTGTTGTTATTTAAAGAGGAAGCAGCTTAGGGACAGAACAGCAGGAGGAAAAAAGTACAATAAGAACAATAGTAGATTTATTGCTTTTTAGACATTTGTATGATTAAATAAATATTCAAGAATACTGAAGAAAGCAAATCTATAAGCTTTCAATAAGTAACCATTACTAATTTTCTTTGCTAAATGCAATTTTTGCTCCTTTGTCATCCAAGCTTTCATTAAATATGTCGTTTTCATCCAGAGCCAATGCCGTTCAACCTTTGCTGTGTGACTGTAGTATTGACGCACCCCTGTGGTTTTGTTCTGCAGGGGAGTCCCTAAACGCAGGGTGCCATGCAGACCTCTCCCGCTGGGACAAGCTTTTCATATCTCTGGAGGACTCCCACATGAAGCAGAACATGCTGCTGGAATCGGTGCGGCAGTGCTGTGGCGGAATGGTCTCTGCGAAGGCCCAGGTGGAAAAGCTGCTGAAGAGCGCGCTCCAGCAGTACATGGCCAGCCTGGGCTCGTCGTGCAGGGCGCAGGCGGAGCAGGCCGATCTCAGGCTGCATGACAGCATGGTGGAGCTACGTAGGGAAGAGGCAGACAGGGAGAGGCGAATAAACGCTACCCTGAAGAGGATGCTGCACAGCGGGCAGGAGGAGAATGCTCGACTAAAGCGCCTGGAAGAATCTCTTGCATCACTGACCGCAGAGAGCCAACCAACACCGAGACCTGGAGGTTGGGGGACATCAGGGATGAAACCCCTCCTGTCTGACCTGAAGGGAATGACTTCACCATCAGATGTGGATGCAGTGAAAGGGTCTCTGGTTGCTATAGCGACAGAGCTGCAGAAGGTTCACCTGCAGTTGAGCGAAATGATGGATCAGGCAGGAACACTGAGCAATAATCAGGGAGATACATGAATTTACACACAGGGATAACGCACTTACCCTTTTCTTAAAGTTTGCTTTATTATATATATATGAGCTTATTTTTTCTGGTGAGAACAAACTGTAATGTCCCAATTAATATGTGGGCTTGCTTTAATGAATAAAAATCTGTTAAACAGCCAAATCACTCAGATGGAAACGGTTTCCTCCCTCCTCCCACGTGGTGATCTTCTCATTTTCAACACTTTAATTTGTCTAAGTCAGAGCTCGTGTTTATCCTGCCACGCACGTGCCAGCGTTTACGCCTCTGTCTCCGTGTTTATGTAGCCGTGATGGCGTCTAATACCCACAACCGCAGGAAGGTGTGTCAGCGGTCTGGGTGGTGTGTAAATCTTGTGCTCATTAGCTGCTTTAAGAGTGTCTGAATGTAAAGAGGCCGCGACTTATAATAGTCACAGTGTTTCTGATTAGTGAAACTGTGCCAGGACTGCGATGTGCCAACTGTTACACACACACACACACACACACACACACACACACACACACACACACACACACACACACACACACACACGCACACACTCTCTCTCTCTCTCTCTCTCTCTCTCTCTCTCTGTGTGTGTGTGTGTGTGTGTGCTTCTACACCACAAAAAAGAGGCAAAGGGAATAAAAGTAAATTGTTTACTATATTAACCAAAGGTAGCACTCTCTCAAGTTCTGCAAAACAAACTGATTTATTTTCTAAAAGTAACCATCATTTGTTTTTGAGCTGACTGATTTAAAGTATTTTATACTAACACAACAGTGCAAATGCTGTCCTTCTCAGGTTTGATAACAGCAGATGTTTTGGGAAAACAACAGAGAACTAAAATTGAATTTCCCAAGCACAATGACATCATAGAAACATTGTTTTGTAATGAAATGTGCACTTGTGCCCATTTCGACATGATTTAGCCTCTAAAGATCTGCAGCTGGGTGCAATATTTTATCATTGTTTCTTTTGTCCTAAATGTCAGGTGTAAGATGTGAAAGAGCAGATAACGGGTTTCCCTGATCCACAAAAGCTCCAGACATTTCTGCAAACACATGCAGAGATAAGAATGGTGTTACTGTTGATAAAAATAGTGTGTAGGGTTTTTTTATTAGCTCTTTTTGAGAGAGAAGAAAGCAGCAGGGGACAAAAAAAAGAGACCATAAGAAAAAAGAGCCGCTCTTGTCCATAAAACTCTTGTTTTATAAGGCAGGACAATATTCAGCTAACATCGGCTCTGCTTTCTGGGCCCAACTGCGTTCCTGTTCTGCTTTCATCTGTTTTTCGTCATTTCCCTTCCTGCTCTGCTTCTTATCTCTAAACCGATCCCATCATCTCTCTTTGCTCTCCATCCGTTTGTCCTCCTCTGATGACGAGCCTTGCTCATCTTTCTTGCTTCCTCGTTTTTTTTCCTCTCCTGTCATCCGTCACTGACGATGAGTTCAATTAAACCTGCAGCCGACGTGGATGCATCTGCAAACCGTTTCTGAGCAAAAGTAGCCAAAGCCGTGCACGCCGACAGATTTTAATATCACATCATCACTGCAACAGACAACACAATATTGGCACTTTCCCAAAAGCAACGACAACAATACAAAATCTCAGATGAACATTTATGTCTCTTCTGTACAGTGGATCCGACAGGGCTGTGGAAAAGACTTCGCCCCCTCACAGATTTCCTATTTTTTATGATCGATTGCATTTTGTATTTCCAGACGGAGTTAATCACCTGAAAGAGGGGAAATGGTTTCTCACAGCACTCCTGATTCTAGAAGTGAAGGAGACAAGAAAAAAAGAGGAAATATGGGGTTTATTTTATGGGTGACTCCAGAATCTCCTCATACTCCTCCCTCTGGCGCCGCCCGCCACCTCGAGAGGGAAGCAGCTTCATCGCCACCAGCCAGCCGACGCTCAGCACAACCATCACGTTGCCCACAACCTCGGGAGCAGTGGGAGCCACAGGGAACACTGCAAGATGAAGCAGCATGGCAATGGGAATCTCCAAGCTCTGGGAGGCAGAAACCAGAGCTGGGTGGAGACGGGTGAGGGCATGTGTCATCCCTAAGAAGGCTGCTACTGAGCAAGCTACCAAACCCAGGATAAGGCCCCATGCTGGGGCACTCATTGGCCAGGACCAGCCTTCCTGGAGCAGAACCAAAGTGGCTGGGGTTAGCAGGCAGCCTGTCCAACTCACTGTGAACAAAGCAGTACCCATTCCCACCCTGTCCTTCAGTGAACGATACCCAACCAAAGCCAGAGCCATCCACAACCCAGCGAGTGCTGAAAGGGACCACCCAAAAGCACCTTTCCAGAAGGCAACTGGGTCAATTGGTGAATCTGAATAGCTCTCGTCTGTGGTAGGAAGTAGTAGGAGTCCCAAACCGCACAATCCCGCTGCTGTGGTTATCCCGTCAGCCAGTCCTAGCCTTTCCTCCAGAAGCAGGAAGGCAAGGGTTGCAGACAGGGCTGTAGTTGCCAAACGCCACGTTGTTGTACCATCTCCAGGGGAGACGAAGGTTAAGGATGAGTAGGCACAACAAAGGGAGAGGGAGTATGCAATGCCATAACAGAGTAGACGTAGTCGATAACCCTCCGGTCCAAAAGGGTTCTGCCCTCGATATAGTGGGATGGCCACAGACAGGAGCTGTACGATAGACCGCACCAGGAGGAGAAACAGGGGTCCAAGGCTGAAGCGTTCAACGGCAAGGCGGGTCAGGACTATCAAACAGCCATGAGCCAGCGCCGCGCAAAACAGCCCCAGCCAGGTGAAGCGAGATGCCGACACAGAAGCCTCACCAAAACTAGCCAGTTGTTCCCCTACGCCTTTCCCAGAACCCTTCACTGCTTTGGCTCCCCCCTCGCTCCCTTCTCCCCCTCCTCCAGTTGCCTGGAGTTTATGGGATGCATCCTTGTTTTTATCTTTGGAGCCAAACAGTGTCATGGGCCATTTCTTGCTCTCCGTCAGTCGTTTCTTGTCTGACGTCTCCTCAAGGAAGGAGCCAAAGTCCTCAAAGGACGGAGCGTCATCGTAGCCTTCGTCCCCTGGCTGGGGGAAGTGAGTGTGTATTCCCGGCTGAGGAGAGTGCGGGGCTTGAGTGGCATACTTTGCTGTTACTGTGTGAGGGTGGATCTTCACTCTCTTCTTTGATCCACTCAGAAGGTGAGTGGATTCCATTTTGAAGCCTCTGAGTTGACGTACACCTGCAGGAGAAACAACATGGTTAGCATCCGTACTCGGACTCCTGCAAACCCTCCCACATACTTCTCCGTCATGCTTGTCCCTCTCTGGGGTTCAGTCTGATATCTCATGTATCTTTAATATCCGAGATAAGAATAGCAGTGACTCACACCTTGCCGTGTGTGCCTCCAGTCTGCACTGAATGTGCGTAAGCTCTACATTTCTGACTAATCACCACTTTAACTGTTCTCCTGTATGACATGCTGAATCTGTACCAATTGAATTTAACAGAATAAAAACTGTCCTATTGAGTTTTTGTATCTTCTGGTATAAAAGGCTCAGTGTCTGTTGGCAGTGATGGTTACATAAGCAGGGCGCTCCTCATTTATCGTCTGTTTTGTTCTTTTTCGAATGAATTTTCTTGTCTGTTTTTCTATTGACAGCTCACACTGATTAATCCCTTTTCTATGACCTTTGTATGAAGGATTAACATCTCTCTCTCTCTCTCTCTCTCTCTCTCTCTCTCTCTCTCTCTCTCTCTCTCTCTCTCTCTCTCTCTCTCTCTCTCTCTCTCTCTCTCTGTGAATTGTTTGACTTTTTTTTGTTGCATGTTTTCAAATTTACAACAGTTTTCATTTTATTCTCATTTATAAACAGAAAATTTCTTAGTTTTTGACATTTTGAACTCTTCCTAAATAGTTACACATTTAGAACAGAAACAAACTTTGAAATGACCCAAAAAAAATGAAGATTTTATTTATTTATTTATTTATTTTTCCAAACTAAACACCGGACAGTCCTTTAGATCTCTTTCCTGGTTTAGTGATATTTTCCCGATGAGTAGAAAAGCGGATGTTTCTTTCTTTGTGGGGACACAAGTGCCAACGGCTGCATTCTGCACATTTCTCTTGATTGAAAATAAAAATAAATACAAATGGGTTTGTAGAACATTTCCTTATAGGAATCAAATCCATTCGAAATCCTTTAACTAGACGATTGTGCTGAATGTAAAATATAAGTCAGGTTTTCTACCTAAATGATTTATTAGAGGCTGCTCTGATGACACCTGACAGCGATCAAGATGCTCCTGCCTGATCTTCTCCTCACAGCCAGCTAACTGTTGGATGATGCGGGCTGCCTCTCTGCAGTGCTGCTGTCTCTGCTGCCGCTGAAAGCTTTTTTTTTTGCACCTTACACAAATAAGTTGCTAAGAGCCAACACAGCTTAACAGCACATGCTTCATCCAAGGAGGCATGCAACAATTAATAGATTTATAGATGCTGGATAACCGTTTATCAGACATGAAACATTATGCAGCTGTGGTGTTTAATGGTGACAAATCAATTAATAAAGCTGCCCCCATAATAAAGGAACATGATGTTTAATGTGCTTTGGAGTGATGTAGCTAAATGTCATCCTCAAGGTTATCTTTTATTAGTTGGGCTCTTCTGTGACACCAAAAGCGTGAAAGAGAGAGACACACGAGGGGAAGAAGCCGCTGATTGAGACAAACCATCATAAATGATTATTGCTCTTTTATTCTGACACTGCGCAGCTCCTTGGCCCCTCGGGGAACACTTGGTCGCTCAGCTGTCTGGAGGCGTTTTATGACATAGATCGTAACAAGATCCAAGCATTAACTGTTATTCTGTCCGGAAGGAAAGACTGGACGGATTATTGAATGAGGAGACGCGCGCGCCCGCTCCCCGTCTCGATGCGCTCCTGGAGCTCCGCGGTCGCGGATGGTGAGCTGTGACATCAGTTCAACATTAGTTGTGACCACCAGAAGCCACTAACCTTCACTCACCTGTCTGTAACCAGGACTAGACCTCACCAGCAGCCTGTGAACGCAGCGAGCATCTCCATCTTCTGGGGCCGTTTGTTTGCCCTCGTTCCTGGGTTCCTCAAGGGCAAAGCTCCAGCGGGGACCCACTCCCTCCTCGATTTCCTCCGCGGGGAGAAATGTGTGCTTTATGGGAGCCTGCTGCCCTCGTCCATCTCTCAGACAATCACACCCGCGCACACACTCCTGCTCAGTTTCATCGGGGAGAGAGAGAGAGAGGAGGAGGAGGAGAGGGAGATCTGATCTAAATGTCTGAGCATGCGTTAAAGCCTCTGGAATCATTTATCATCCTCTGGATTGATTTTTTTTGTTTCAAATGCCATGTTTATGCTCGCTCAACAAATAATTTTCTAATATGATATTTTAAGTTTATTTTGGTTTTTCATCTGTCCATCTCAGGCAACCCGATCTTCTCAGGGACAGTTCCTCTTGGCCTCATAGCTCAAATCTCTTGGTTCTGGCCTCCTCCCAGTAACTTCCACAGAAAGTTGATCAGGGGGCATCCACGTCAGAAAGCCCACCTCAGATGACTCCTTTCTATGAGGAGGAGCAGCAACAGCTCCCACCTCCCCCAGCCTACAGCTTATTTCAAGCTTTGTGTGGCAAGGTGGAGAAATGAGGGCCTGGATGGGATTTGATCACCAGATAGTCACGCATGCTAACCAGTCAGCGAAAGGGATATCCCTGTGGCTAAGTAGCCAGGGCGCATGATCAATCGGGATACAGTGACTGGACGCTCGCCTTGTCACATTTGCATCGAAGCTCTTGTTCATTCAGTCGTGATTCAAAATGTGTGACCCAAATGTCCCAACTTTGGTTTTTGAACATACACAGACCAATCAGGAGCTTTTATTTTGCACCTTTTTAACCGACTAGCAGTCCTGATGCTTTCATCAATGATGTCTCATTTTCTTGGTGCTATTTGATTCTGCTGAACAGTTATGTAACAATGATGATGTGGTGTATTTATCATATTCAGACGTCTAGGTGACAATCACCTTTCATTTCTATCATTTACTGTTTTAGCCCCATTTTAATGCTGATGTCTTTTTTAAGTGTGTGAAAATTATTCTTTTTTTCCTGAAGGATTTTCTCACATTCAGGTACTAATAACATATCAACTCATGAGGTTTGAATGATACATTCAAAGTTTTTCTTCCCAATGTCTCCTAATAAGAGTGCCTTTCTTTGCTTTAGCATAAAAGAGCCCCACCAGCCTCAGCGAGGGCAGATCAGAAAGCCTTGGGTTCAACTGACTTACCAACAAAGCAACAACCAGTCTGGATCTCTTAAAAGAGAAATGGGAATTGGATCTGATTGTTGGGAGTGGTTTGGCACAAAGGTTCTACAGCCCTCAATGTGTGTTAGACATAGTCATCCAGTTCAAAGTAGTGCACCGTGTACTGTGGTCCAAGACTGTCTGTCATGGTCTGCGTCTGCCCCCTCCTTTATGTGTCTCCTGATGTTTCTCCATCCTCTCTTGTTTCCCTTCTGTGTCTAGCACCCTCATGTGTCCTTTGTCTGCGTCTCAATATTGTGTCTTCTGTTTGTAGGCCTTTTTATTATTCCCTCAGGTCTGGTGTTCATTTAGTTATCCTCTGTCCCTCCAGTTGCAGCTCCAGCCTCTTGTTCCCCAGCCCAGTATATGTGTGTGTGAGTTATTTATGTCTGTGTGTGTGTGTTAGTCCTTCCCGCAGCCTTTTAGTTTGGATTTGTAGTTTTAGGTTTATCTGTCCTCCTTTGGTTCTGTTTCCCCATTTAGGTAATTATTGTCACCTGCCTTCCCTCCAGCCCTCACTCCACACACCTGCTTCCTGTTCCCTTAATTGCTCCTCCCTGTTATTTAAGCCCTGTCTTGTCTTTGTCTTGTGTTGGTCCATTGTTGTTATTCTGTCAGTCTCTCGTTCCTAGCTCTGGTGTTTCTTGGTTCTTCTTGTGGTTTCTAGTATTTCTGATCTCTGGTTTATATTTTGGACATTTTTGGATTTTTGGCTTCCAGCCCTTTTTGGATTTATTTTGTTTTTTGGACTCATCCTGCAAAATAAAGGATTTACTTTACATCATCCCCTGCCTCGTGTTATCCTGGGTACTGCATTTTGGGTCCTACCAACACCGCATTGTGACACTGTCTAAAATTAGGCCAGGCTTGGACTCGACATGTGAATGTTGCAAACAGTTACCCGCTACTCTACTTCATGTTGGACGTGTCCAACACAGTAATATTGGTGGTCCTTTTTTTGACGCACTCTCCAAAACCTGTGGGACCATCTTTGACCGCTTTGTTTGGAGGTCATGGTAGATGCTTCTTTCGACACTTATCATCTACATATGATAACCTTTGCTGTACGCTGGCTAAAAGACTTTTTCTTGCCAATTGGAACGATTCTGGCCTGCCAGCATATGGCCACTGGGTTGTGGAGACAATGTCTCATGTAAACCTGTAGAAAATCAGGAAAACACTGAGGGGACCACCTGAAAAATGTAATTCTGGATGGTTGACTTTTGTATCAGATTTTAATGGTGTGTCTGTGGACATTTTCAGTAATTTGTTGCTATTTATTCTTTTGTGAGATTATTTCTGTGTTTTGATTTTGTCTTGTTGATTTTTTTTCTTTGTTCTTGTTCTGTTTTTAAAATATTGTGAAAAGTTAATAAAAACAACCTTGTTGAAAAACATGTTATGCCATTAAAGAAAACAACTATAAGTTACAGATGTAACAGTCCTCAACAACCAGTGAGTATGTTCTCAACTGTGAAGTGGTGGTGGCATAATGATATGGGAATGTGTCTAAAATGTTTGATAACTGAGATCAATCCTTTATTTTCTAATTTTCTAATATTTTCAGCTTCATATTTAACGGTTTAAAGCCTGAATTATGAAATAATAATATTATAAATAGTGGCAGGACAAAATGGTATTTGCTGTATTTATGATGTACAGAAACTCCAAGTATAAACACCTTTTGATCCATTGTTACTGAATCTTTAGTGGAAGATTTATGAGTGTTGAATAATAACTCCCAAATAACTTTTGGTATGTTTATTTTTTAAATAGAAATCACATGATTTGTTCTGGAGCTCCAATCAAAACTGGTCCCTATTAATCTCATTAACTGCAGTTAAGCTTAATCACAAAATTTACATAATATTTGAATAAAAGGATTGATGATTTTAAAGAAGCTTAGTTTCTTTGCATTTACTATGTTTTTGTTTGATTTACTGATCCAGCAACTCCACCAAGGTCTACATCTGAGCTACCTGTGAGTGCTTTGACATTTTGTTCCTTTTAAACCTGTTTGACTCGTTTCATCTTGAGCTGCGTTAACCTTTACAGAAAGTATAGCCTGGTTGGCTGTTAGCCCACAAAAATGTGCCAATTCACTAAAAACATCCAGCTGTTGCCATGTGTTTAATCCCTAATTTAGGAAATTAACATTTGTTTGTTGCTTTCTTTACTTTGCGATGAATGCATGAATATTAAACACATCAAACGGTTTGCAAACGTGCAACACATTCTGATGCAATCAGGCGTAAAACCAAACAACAGGCATCTTTTCTCTCATTTATCAGGTAGAACGTAAGCTTCAGCTCTCAGTTCTTTGTAAATTAAGAGCAAAACAAACTCAGTTTGTTTAGGTTTTTTCTTTTACGAAATAGTTAAAATGTTCATTGTTTTTCTGCATGACTGTGTGAAAAACCCTGAACAGATGGATAAGTGAAAGTTCTGCTGTACTGTTTTGTTCTCTTTAATAAAGGTCATGTTCTTTCTTCCTACTGAATCTTGCCTCTGTGCTGAAGATGAGGACGAACATGCAGTGTTGCCATGGTTACAGTGGATCAGTTGCACCCAGTTATTTGGGGTGCTGTTTAAATCCCAGCTCTGGTTGCTGCTGTGCAGGTTATGGGAACAGGTTCGTCGGCTCGCTGTGATGTGAGTAGATCACAGCACAGAAGAAGTGGGTAAGACAAACTAGAAATCAGGAGGTTTAAGATGACTTTTAAAGTAAACATTCTTCGTTTTCTCTTTTCCCATCACTGGTCAAGACCAAATTATTTCTAGGATGTTACGATAAAGCAGCAGCTGAGAGGAATATCTCATGCTGTAGTATGTTTTAGCCTCTGTTGCATCCTAATCTGGATCCATTTTTTATTTTTGCTATGGAAACGAGCATGCAATCTGGTAACTTTGATAAGATATGCATCTGTTTGTACTATTCATGGACACTATTTTGAAAAGACTGGATGCACATCTCATAGAATTTAACCCAAACGAACAAGAAAAGTGCAGAATTAATTAAACTATTTCTATCAGAGTATTTTTAGGGTTGGTTTTCTTTGACTTCTGCATACTTGTCAGCAGGAAATTTGCTGTTACGATTTCTTTTGAAGAATGTTTATGAAAAATAATTAGCTTACCAGATGTAGACAGCATTCTAAAAGGCCTTAGTTTTGAGAAACAGAGTTTAGAATAGTATTATTTTACCTCACTTTTATCCCTGGATGCCCCAGATACACCACATCTAGCTGCTAGTGATATCTATAATCTTATAAATAACAACAGGAATCTGTATAAATGTGTAAAACTAAACTTACAGAGTGTAGCGTACCAAAAGGCCAAGTATTTCATCAAAATGACCAAAATTTAACTTTTAACTTGCAGGCTCAACCTACTTCTTCACACGGGTCAATCTGACACCGTGGTGCCGATCAACGAGATGAACTGGTGTGCCACATCCTAACTGTCTGGTCCCCAACCCAGAAAAGCCCTACTCAATGACCTTGTTACCCTATACGGGAGCCACAAGAAGTCCTTCTCCCTTTTCTTAGCTAAAAACTGAAGGTCTCATGCAGAAGATGAGACTTTTACTCTCTGAATAAAGCTTATTGTTCTTGTCCTAAATGTCCTTTTTACTATCTCATATTCTGTTGAATGAACAATTTGCTTAAAAGTGTTTGATTAATGTGTCCTTAACTTTGCATTGTGGATTAAAATGAATATTTTTCTGTATTGATTCATTTCAGATCTTAAATTACACCAGATCAGTATTTGTTGATTTTAATATTAAATCTAGCAGTATATTAACACCCCATAATATTAGTATTAATGTTAAAACATTTGTGCTTCAAATAATCTGTTTAACATTTTCACTTCACACTAAGAAATAACCTCTCTAAGTATCTGAGGGAAGGAGGGATCTTCTGAGCTATTTTGGTAACGCCTTTAAACTTGTCAAATTCTGATTTGTCTAAATTTGTCAACAATAAAGTTAATAAAGGCTTGAACGCTTCCAGATCTAGCCAGTTCTCCAGCCGCCACCCAATTAGGCCAATCTGGTGAGCAAGCATTTGGAAAGTCGCTCTGCAAGGCTTGCGAGTGATATCAGACACAACATCCTCAGATGCAAAATAGATACGCCAGCTTCCTGCCATCACCTGGAAGGTATCTCAGACTAGATGGGTCATGCTCAGAGCTGAACTAGGGGTTCCGTTGCCAAAGGTCCACTCTACTGGCAGTGACCACCTCAACCTCTTGACCCCCTGGCTCGTACGGGGACCTTCAACACAAAAGGGTGCGTGGACTCGGCACAAATGGCGTCGGATGGTTTTATGAATAATCTCTAGCTTATCAAACCATACAGCCAAACTGATTTTACAACCGAGACATCACAAGATCTCTCAGATATTTAATAAGGTTTTGCTACAAACATCTAGCTTACATTCCATCATTTCATTCATACTTTATTGTTTATGATCATTAGTTTAGAAAAATAGAATTAAATTCACCTTTATAACCTGCATCCATGACTCTTAATTAATTAATATGAAGTGTGTGTGTTCCCTGAATAGTCAAAGAACCTAGAGTAATATTAAATCAAACATTCAAAGACCAATCAGATTGATAATTCATATTTATATGGAATACCACATCTTATTGATCATTTAACTTAATGAAGTGTGGCTAATTCTCACCGCTACATATATAGATGTATGGAAGCAGATTGCACTCACCCCCCCCCCCCCCCCCCCCCAAAAAAGAAGCCTCTGTCTACTGAATTAACAAGATATCGTTTTCAAAAATTAAATAAGCATAATCCCTCTGCATATTCTGTAGTGGAGGAACTCAAACATGTGCCATTTGTTGAGTTTAATTAACTTTTTCTTTGTTTTGGGAATGAGACACTGGGAAATGTCTACTCTTGTCCCTGAAATGTAGATGGGCAGGAATGATGATTCAGCCCTGGAATATCTTCGTCTGTCCGGCCGGCCGTGAAAGGGTGGGGGGTGTTTCCCAGAACCCACATATTGGATTGTTATTTTGGCAACTTTGCGCAGACACCCGAGGGATTTGCACCTGTTCAGACACAAATGGTCATCAAATCTTCTGGATGTTGCTGTTTTTCTGGGATCAGTTTACTAACATGCTGCAGGGTGCACCCTGCAAGGATCTAGAATTTTTTGTAATCTTCTGGTTGTCTCCTGTGTCACTATGTAGCCAGCTTCAGATTAATCAACTTCTAACCTTTGAGCATCCCATATTTAGTCCACTGATCCTGGAGAAACACAGTCACATACAGAAGATCCTATGGGGATTTGCATCTTGTAACATCCAGAAAATGGTCAGTTTTCACCTACATATTGACCTACATGCCACGGTCATCTGCAAACATAAATTCCATCCTCTAAGGTGGATTTTACATTCTTAACTTCCAACAAGCCCAGAAAATTCTGCAGCTCTGAACACATATACAATACATGATAACGTATTGTCAACAAACTGTTCCCATTTCAAGACCTAAGCTTCCCTTATCGCTTCTAGAGGATTCCTCATGCCTCTGAATGAAGTGAACATTTTCAGCTCATATGAGTTAATTAATCGTTAAATAACAATACGGTTAAATGAAGAAATGTTATATGAATACTAATGAAATGTTTTGATTAATCTGTGCTTAAATTACTGTGGTTGAAATTAATTTTATTATTACAATGAAACATTTTGGTATTGTGATCAGTGATGTTTGATTTAACAAGTGAATCATTATCTACACTCATACACAATGTTCATAAGATATAAATTAAAGTTAACGTCACTGCACATAGATATTTTCTTACCCACAATTTAGAGCATCCTGTATCTGACAGAAGGCGCGTTCCGATTGGCCAAGTAAATCATAATATGAGAATATTAAAACAGGGTCACTTGCGGAGTGATTCAGCATTCTGTGAGATTCAGCATTCTGTTAGTTTGAGCAAAACTCCAGACTGGCCACCGGAGGAAACTCTATAACCACCGCATCTCTTGACAAGTTTTCGACAAGCTAAAAGCTGCCTACAGCTGACACAGCAAAATGGTTCCTTCAGCTATTCAGAAACAGCTGCTCTAGACGCAAACTATTTCCAACCTGTGTGCCTGGCGACATCTCCGGACTGGAGAGTCGGTGCTACGGTTAATCTACTGAACCTCAGTGCCCAGAGGTCATCCGACCTTCCTGACCTCCAGATCCGCGAAGAGGGTCTCCAAAGAAAGGGTGAGGTAGACACAGCAGGATTGCGTCTGATGCCGTTTTGATAAGAACCAACTTCATAGTTTAATGTAAACCAAATTCTTTTCACACCCAGAACTCAGTTCTTCTAGATACGAGGTTCTGATAAACACACACCATTCAATCACCATACATCACATCCCATCCACTTAGATTCCTCCATCACAGTCGTCTTAGTTAACTTGTCTTGTTTTAAATTTGTTTGGAAAATAAATTTGTTACCTTTTATTAACCTGACTCCGTCTGAATTGAGACGAAGTCTGTTTGATCCCTGAAAAAGCAAAAAATCCTAGAATCTTCTGATTAAACATTCAAAGACCAATAAGGTTGACATCCTATATTTATATAAAATGCTACACCTTGTTGGTCATAAGTAAAGGTAATATATTAAGCTTAAAAGCAACTATATTTAACCCTACAATCTAAGCAGGGGCAAATCTCTCATACTGCGCCACATCGACAAGTAACAATCCCATCTGTGGGCTCTGGAGAATCCAGAATGGCCAGTGGCTGTAGGGCAGGGGTGTTCTGTCAGAGCACCATACATATCAGATTAGCATACATGCAGTTAATGTGCATGCACGACATGTGTAAGCCTATTTGGTCCAGACCAGTGTTGGATCTGTGAACCCCCATCCTAGGATTGAGCAAATTGCACTAATACCCGGAATCACCCCGCTTGGAGAACTTAATTCGTTAGATTTCTCCGACAGCAGACAGGGATGACATGCCCATCATATTGGTGATGCATGCAGTGTTGCCATGGTTACCAGGAAGCTGCATCATCTAGAGAAAACCTCTCTGATAGAGACAAAGTCATCCCCTAAATATCTGCAGCACCCTCTGCCAATGATCAGCCCACCAATTGATAGCAGGTTCAAGCCATCATCCTGCTACATTCAGAAGAGTTTTCCGAACCCCTACCACCTTCTCGGATGGCCGGACAGACGGAGATATTCAGGGCTGAAATGTAATCCCTGCCCATCTAGTTCAGAGACAAGAGTAACTATTTCCCAGTATCTCAATCCCTAAACAAAGTGAAAGTGAATTAAACTCAACAAACGAGACGCATTTGAGTTCCTCTATTAGCCCATCAGTAATGCCACAGAGAGTCATGCTTAATTATTAAGATTTGTTTTTTAAATGTTCTCATTGATTCAGAAAAACAGAGGCTTTTATTTATATTTTTTTTCAGAAGAATGCAATATGCTTCTGTATAAATGTTTGTGAAATATCAGATAAAATTTGGAGATTAGAGCTGAGTCCAGAAGAAGCTCATGAAAGGAAATCCAAAAATTATTTCTAATTCCTGAATATAGTGATTTAAGCAAGAAACAACCTTAAATGAATTTTATTAAATGACTTTTTAGTGATATTTTAAAATTTAGTTCTGTGGGTCATTTAGAAACTACTGGCTTAACTGAAATAATATATTTTCAACCTTATAGTGTTATGCTTTAACTCTAGAGTCGTTAATGCACCTGATATGCATTCTTATTTATTTATTTATTTGACTTGTATGTTTTAGGATGAAAAACTGCTTGAGGGTGACATCTTGGTTTGAGCAGGTCCTCCTACAACAGATAAAGAGTAAGATGGCAAAGTTAAAACAACATAAACTAAAAATAACAAACATAGTATTACATCCCTCTGCTTGCTAGGAGTGATGTGAACACCACTTCTCAAAAAGAACAGATTTTTGGTGAGCATATTCTACATATGATTGGTTAGGTCTATCTAACCGGAACCGCTGGCGATAAGCCTCTGGAACAAGTTCATAGGCATTTAAAACTGCGGTTTTCACACAATCGTACTTGGCGCTGTCCGTTAGAGACAGAGCAGAAATAACCTGAAGGGCCTTACCAGTGAGCTTGCACTGCGGAAGTAACGACCACACATCCCTAGGCCACTGGAGGGTCATCGCAATCCGCTCAAAAGTGAGGAAGAGCTCATCCGCTTCAGTTTCTCGGAACAGAGGAAGAAGGGAGACACATTTGCTGACGTCGAAGCCAGGTGGTAGTGACATGGCACCAGGAGGAGAAGGCGAGGCGTCTCGGTGCAAGGCACGGGGGAAAAATGGAAATGTTCCGGACTCTGTCCGTAAGACCTTTGTGTCTGAATACAAACATCCGGATAACGTGTTCCGGAATTTAACTGGACGAAGCCCCTAGTAACAGGTCCGGACTTGTTACGGACAGGGTGGCTGCTTCAGACTGGTGAGGTAGAGTTCCGGACAAGGGGGAGGAGGAGGGGACCGGGGGACGCTGTGCGCACCTAGATAGCTCGCTCCTGTAACATGCGGCGATCCACGGCAGCTCGCCTCCTACGGTACCGTCTAGACGCGCGACGGAGCGCTTCACACCGCTTCAGTGATTCCTTTAACCATTGAGCTTCCAAATCGGTCCTGAGATGTCTCCGGGTCACAACGACTGATGAAACTGGTTGCGTCTCAAAAAAATCAATAACTCTGAAGGAGTTTTGCGTCAGCTTGTTGCAGATGGTGTTTTCTTGTTGAAGCAATTCTATCAGCGTGAGAGAAAAGCTTTGTAGAGGTTTCGAGCGGCTAACCCGATACTCTGGAACTCTCGTCGCCACGGAGAGATTTTGGTGAGCTCAAGAACTGAACTTGAACTGAGGAGTTTTGGTTTTAACATAACTCAGAACATGCCCTCTCAGAGATAGACAGCTTTGTTGTTATGGAACAACGACATGTGAATGCAGTTACCTTTACCCTGATGTCTGTGTCCTGCATGGTGTGTATGAGTGCACATGACCTTATTGTCACTGTTAAACATTACTGATTATCATAAATAATAATTATTATTAACCAAAGAATAATAATTCATTTCAGTAATTAAATACATTTATAATGAACCACGATGATTATTTATGAACCTTGTAATAAGACAGTGAAAAGAGTTTATTAAAAATGATTCTTTTAAATCTTGAAGTGTCCTTCGTCTTGCGGATGGAACAGCAGTCAGATAAAAGGCAGTCAGATTTGATAGTTTACAGCAGACTTTGTGTCTCCTGTGATGGATAATCTGTAAATAGAAGTACAGCCAGTACAGCTCGACCCAGCTGAGGAAGTGTGACCTTTGGGTCACAAATGAGGCCATTCATGTCGCTACAGTAGAAAGAAAACAATTACAAGTGGCGTCATGTTGTTGTGAACAGTGGAGATTAGGTGTCATGACTCGAGGGAGATGTTTAACCCAAGACATGCAGAATCAACGCTACTTCACTGTGTAAGTTAAAGAAAAGTTATTTTATTTAAAACAGAAACAAAAAGTGCACTGCTAAGTCCAGTGAGGGTGTGCCGTACGGTGTTAGTCCATATGGTAGTCCAAGATGTACGGGAAAGGTGGGTAGCCAAGGTGAGTGTTGGCGGAGGCTCAGCGGGCTGAGGCGGGTGAGGCAGCGGAGATAATCCGGGCAGGCGTAATAGAGGAGGATGGGAAGTGGTTCTGGTAATCCGGGGTTCAAGCGGCGAGAGTTGTGTGTTGAGTGGAGTATCCTGAACAGAATAAACAAACAAGGTTCAGAGGAGAATCCAAAATGCGTAATCCAGAAACAATCCGTGGTTCAAAGCCAAAAAAATCCAATAACAATTTCAAGCGAGCAAAAACGAGCAAACGAAGACAAGAGGCTGGGGCTACCTAAACAGGTGCAATAATCCGGTGTAGTGTGGTGTCTCCATCCTCCCTTTAAACCCAATCTCCAGATTGGAGATTCGGCGCACCTGCTGCTCCCTCCGTTCCTCACCTGTGGGAAATTGCCTCAGAGATGGTTAGCGAGGGAAGAGCACTCACCTTGGCTCAGGAGCATGACATTAGGAGAAATGATGATTCAGTTCAGCAGAATATTTATTCCAGTTCTGAGGAGCTTTAACTCCAAAAGCAAATGTCCCCATTTCTTCTTTAAACCGAGGAATAGCAAATAAAGGCTGATCGGTTACACGGGAAGAAAGACTTAATGGAAATTACTGTCATGGTCTGCGTCTGTGTCTTCCTTCATGTGTCTCCTGATGTTTCTCCATCCTCTCTAGATTCCCTTCTGTATCTCTTAGCGCCCTCATGTGTCCTTTGTCTGCATCTCAATTATGTGTCTTAATGTTGTCTGTGAAGGTTCTCAGTCATCCAGGTCATTGTAGTCTAATGAGCTTCGAAAGAAAAGCATCTGGACTTCTTTGAGTTGCTTGAAGACGTTTCACCTCTCATCCGAGAGGCTTCTTCAGTTCTAAGGTCAAATGGTGGAGAGTCCCAGATTCAAACCCAGTGGGAGTTTCCCCCCGAAGAGGGAACAAAAGACCCCCTGATGATCTTCTACATAAACACATGAGCCAAGGTGTGAGGGTGGGTGTGGGTCCTATTCAGCCAGAGTTTCGGGTGAGCTCATTGTGAAGTCTGGCCCCACCCTATCATGTGAATTCCTGAGGTCAGATGGCCCAGGATATGCATGGGCGTTGAGGCATCTGGGAAGGGATCTCAAAACTGGATTATAGATGGCAAACAGTTGGTGTCATAAACCTCCGCCTCTGTTCAAAGATGGTTGCTCACAGTGGACATAAATGGCTTCCTTTACTCCTCTTTCAAACCATCTGTCCTCTCTGTCCAAAATGTGAACGTTGGCATCCTCGAAAGAGTGACCTTTGTCCTTTAGATGCAAATGAACTGCTGAGTCCTGTCCCGTGGAGGTGGCTCTTCTATGTTGTGCCATGCGCTTGTGAAGTGGCTGTTTGGTTTCTCCGATGTAGAGGTCTGGGCATTCCTCGCTGCACTGTACAGCGTACACCACATTGTTCAGTTTGTGTTTAGGAGTTTTGTCTTTCGGGTGAACCAGTTTCTGTCTGAGTGTGTTGCTGGGTCTGAAGTACACTGGTATGTTGTGTTTGGAGAAAACCCTCCTGAGTTTCTCTGATACACCGGCTACATAGGGGATGACAAGGTTGTTGCGTCTGTCTTTCTTTCAGCGAGGGAGGATAAGAAAGACAGACACAACAACCTTGTCAACCTTGTGTGTGTGTGCGTGTCCTCCCCAACTGAGTTTATGTGTGTGTGTATGTGTGAATCCTTCCCTCAGTCTTTAGGTTTAGTTTTTGTGTTTTAGGTTTACCTGTCCTCCTTGGGTCCTGTTTTCCCCATTTAGATAAATTATTGTCACCTGTCTTCCCTCCAGCCCTCACCCCACACACCTGCTGCCATTTCCCCTAATTACTCCTCCCTGCTGTCTATATAAGCCCTGTCTTGTCTCTGTCTTGTGTCGGTCCATTGTTTGTAATTCTGTCAGTCTCGTCTTGGACTACTAGTGTTCTTGGTCTTCTCGTGTCTCGAGTGTTTTTGGATCTCCAGATCGTTATCTGGACTTTGGGTTTTTGGCTTCCAGCCTTTGGACTTATTTTTTGTTCTCCTTAAAATAAAGGATTTTTCTTATTCATCATCTCTGCCTCGTGTCATCCTGGGTACTGCATTTTGGGTCCTACCAACACTGAATCGTGACAATTACAAAACTTTCAGATGAAATGGAAAATCAAAATAAATACATTTAAAAATAAATAATCATTAAAATTGTCATCGAGCTTTCAAGAGCAACCAAGATGTTCATACATGTAAGTGGTGATATTTTGGTACGTGTGTTCTTACATGTTCATGTCTGTATTCACAGATATCTTCCACTTGGCTGTAAATAGTAGTTGTAGCAGAACAGCTGATACTTTTTATTTATTATTCAAATATAAAGCAGAGACGTGTTTTTGTTAGAGGAGTTAACCTGTGGAATAGTTATGACAGTGACTTAAAAAGGTGTAGTTCATTTTCATTGTTTAAAAACATGTTTAAAAATAGAGTGTTAGAAAAATATAAAAATCAAGAATGAAAAGAGCAAAAATAATAACACTGTAACTCTTGATTGTTTTGCTTTGATGAAGTTACTTACTTAAGGTGGAAAGATTTTTTTTTCTTTTTTTGCTTGCGTGTTTGTTTTGCTTGCATGTTTGTTTTGCTTTGTTTCATTTTCTGCATGCAGCTCCTGTGTACTGGAGCTTCATGCAAATAGATCTTTGTTAGAAGGGTTGGCGTAATAAGCAAATGCTTCAGCCAATACCTTTTGATTAGCTTTGTCTTTGTGGTAATTTTTTTGTTTTTATTTCTTTAATATTTTGTTTTTCACTGAGATATTTGAATGCTTATCAATCAATCAATAAAGTAAAGTAAATTCTTACTTCCACATTTTTTCACAACTCCCCTATCCCTCCTTATTCTGTTCTTATTCCGCCGTTCCCGGGATCCATTGATTTCCCTCTTTCCTACTCATTTTCTCTCTTCCTTTCCTTTCATTTTTTCAGTTATTTTCTCCTTTTAAACAAAAATGTAATCATTTTAAAAATCTTTTTGTACTTAAATTTAAAAAAATTTTGGGGTGAAGCTCCTCGTGAGTTTTATCTTGAGAGGTGCTGTATAAAAGATCATCTTCTTCTATCCATAATTCTTAGTGTGTATGTGTCTATATAGGAACCACTGTTGTATTTAGTGTCTTGACTTATGTCGTTTTTCTGCATTCTTGTTCACTTTTGTACTCTTCTGCTATGTATTGAGCTGAGGTAACGAACACATTTCTCCACTGTGGGATCAATAAAGTCTTATTGACAGAAGATGGCTTTCTTTATTTAATTTTTACTTTTTGAATAGTTTTAGGTTCAGGTTGAAGGTTAAGATCAAGGACATGATTGTCAACCCTTTCCTGTCATGCAGGAGTCTGCAACCTGAGGTTCTGGATCTACACAGGGCTCCTTGTAGAGTTGACCAGGAATAAAGAGTCATTTTAAAAGATTTTAGTGCTTTGTCGTTTTTTTTCGAAATGGAAGTTATGCAACACAAAACACATTTCTTGTACAGAACTATAGTTTGTTGTTTTCTTTCAGTCTAATATTTATTAAAAAAATACATTCACAATAAAACACAATTTGTTTATGTGTACAAATACATTTTGTACCTCTATAAAAGTTGTATTCTATGGAAGAAATATATAAACAACCTCAGCAAGTCACAACAAGTCCCTAGCAAAAGGAAAAAATAACAAACACCTAAAATATGTTAAGATGGGAGCACTAAACTTTGGTCTTTGTTGTACTCATCCTAGCTGTTAGCCAATCAATCCCATAAACTGTTTTTAAATGAGATCATACAGTCATTGAGATGTTAATTATTTATAACTTTTACACAGAAACTTACTTCAAAATTGACACATTATTTGTTTTAAAAGAGCCGGATTAAGTAATCCCATACAGCCGTCAGAAAACATTTCAGACAGGGATATAAGAACGATGGACGATGCTCGCCTGGCTCGGTTAGGTTATGAGGAACTGTGGTGGTTTATTTTTGTTCTCCCTCTTGCTCTCTGGCTCTCAACCATTTAGCATCACCACAACTGCAGAAAGATAAGGAGAGAAGAGGGTGGTGGAGTCCATGAGCAGCAGTGTGCAGGACATGAATGTAGGAAAGGAGGAAACAGGCTTCAAACAGTAGCCTAAGGGGTGACATCACTGCAGGCAAGGTCAGCGCAAACCCGAATCTGAACTTATCAGGTGATGCTCTGTTAGCGGCTCCAGAGATGACACAAAGCAAAGAATTAAAAAAGGCCTTTGTTGCACAACTTCAGAGCATGAATCAGCAGTGAAAGAAGGTTTGATGGCTTTGATCATTATCAAAAACCTTTTGAGATCACTAATGTGTGTTATCCCGTGAAAAAGTTTCTCTTCTTATTCACTACCATAACTACTAAAACCCTGTTTCCATGGATACAGAACAGAGAAAAGTTCTCAGATGCTGATGGATGCTGCAATCACTTGTGAGTATTTAGCATTTCAATGTGGGTGTGTTTTTAGTGCAGCACACATCCTCCTTCAGAATCAGGACCAATGGAGAGCAGACGCAGACTTCTGCTGGTTATGTAACAGAACGTTTCACAACATAAAGCTGATGACTTTTACTGTTTTTGCAGAGTACACTCAAAGAGACTTCTATTGTTAAGGATTTGGGCCAAAGGGGAGAATAAAAGGCATTCGAGGACACTGAGAACTTCAATAGACATCAAAAGCTTTTGTCTGACTTATACTGAACAACGAAAAAAAAAATAAAACACATGAGTATAATGATCTAGAACCACATATTCCAAGATGTTTTTGTGTAAATGTACATAGACTAATATTAAAATGGCAAGGATTATCTGGGAAAATGCAGGATGTGTGGTTCAAAAAGCTGTATGGATATTTTTGTAAGCCCCAAAATACAAAATTTACAGAATGAATTAATATAAATAATGATTAATATGAGTTCTGACACTTACATTGCAATGTAAATACATATTAAGAAAATATTACTTTTGAAAATCAAATAAAAAACTCACTCAACTGGTAAGAGTAATAAAGGAGATGTGGGTGGTGTCTAAATCAGTGAGATGCTCCATGAAATTGCTTTTTCCAAGGTTCTGCATGCAGCGTGAGGCAGTCTGGCAAACCCGTTAGCAACTATTTATCAGGGCAGAATTTTACCCAGCAAAGATGGCTTTTATTTAAATGATGACAATATTGGATCATGGTTTAGTGAGGATTGTTGTGCAATCTTATGCAGAGAGTTAGACAATGAATATTCTGTCATAATTTATAATCACCATATGTGATTGTGTTTGTGAAATAACATAGAAGGAGTTTCTGATTAACTTCAGGCACAAAAAGTTCTGGTGTTATAGAAACCAGGCCTGCATCCATCTGGTCACCAACTCAGCCTGCTTGTGCGTGCAAATGCGCTGGGGTAATGCTAGGCTTTGACTCTTAAACTCTCAGAGAACCGGATGGAGGTCAGGTGTTGGATACCCACTGAATGATGGTGAAGTTGGACTAACACGATTAACCAAAGTCACTGCTCTGCCTGCTCTCAGGCCACAGTAATATGAGCACATCCAGACTTTGTAATTGGGTTTATCCACATCCAGTTTCAGCTCTGGCTAAATTTATCAGCTAACATCCACATGCTCCGACTTCTTCTATTAAAGAGGGCAGAGAAAGCATCCGACAAAACACTTTTAAAGGGTTTCACGTGTGCAAAACTGGATTTGTACCAACTTATTATTTGATTGGCACCTTTCTAAATATTTAGTCTTGGAATAGGTGTTTAAAAGTTTCTGGGAAAATTAGAAAAATGTAAAGCGTTATGACATTTTAGATCCCTATGATGTTTGGAACTTGGTGTCATGGCGTGGAGATGGAAATGGACCCAAATGCAGGAGAGCAGGCACAGGATGCGGGTTTAAGGTGAAATTTATTTGACAGGCAGGCAGGAAAACATGATGGGAAGTCAAGCCGGGGATCTGACAACGACGAGCAGAAACAGAAGGTTTCAATACACAACAGGATAGTCAGGGGAACAGGTGGGCAGGGTAACAAGGGGTAGGAGCAGATCCTGCCACACCTGCCAAAAACTGTATGTTCAAAAAAGTATTTCAATTATTTAAGAAAATATATCAGCTACAAAACAGATGCAAAATGTTTACAAAATGAAAAAATGAGAAAGGTTAAATTATATTATATTGCACTATTGATTTTAATTTCTCATTAATTTCTCATTAAACTTCTCTCTATGAAAAAAATAAGTAAATGAGACGTGTGTGTGTGTATATATATATGTGTGTGTATGTATACTGTATATATATATATATATATATATATATATATGTGTGTGTGTGTATGTATACTGTATATATATATATATATATATATATATATATATATATATATATATATATATATACATATATATATATATATATATATATATATATATATATATACATATATATATATATATATATACACACACATTTATGTAGCGTAGTTAATCTACATGATTAGAATTTAATGCTGTTTGCAATCAGCTTGGCTAAATCCTGAGAAAGATCCAACAATTTGGCTTATGAACTTATATTTACATAGATATCCACGGATATTTATATAATCGATAGAAGTTCATACACCAACTGACTTGGTCTATATTTAATCCAAAGATTAATATTTAATTTAAGAGATTTAAATTAATAGCAAAAGTTTATTTATTAAATCAGAAGATTTAAAAGGAATCTTTGCTCCTTCAATAACCAAATATACACCACTCTGTGTTTCATTTCAAATCAGGTTTAAAAAGTTCAGAAATTATTACTAACAATTTAAAGATGACAATTTAAGACAATTTATAACAGTTTTGATATTAAAACTTGGTATTATACATACATATATCAGTTTAGAGACTTTATTAAAGACTTTATTAAATGTTTAAGCATTAAAACTTAATAATAAAATCAAGAGATAAAACAACAAAATTATCAAGATGAATTTTGACAAAGAACAAAGGTGTAATGGGAAAAGGCATCTGGAAAGATCCTTAGCAAATAAAGCAATAAAAGCAGACATTCTGAAAGAATCTTACTGTCAATCAATTCAAAATGCCTTAAAAGAAAAAGAAAAGAAAGAAAGAAAACGTAAAAATAATTTTTTATTGAGCGCCTCTCAAGATAAAAATCACGAGATGCTTCACAAAAGCAAAAAATTTAAACATCAAATAGATTTCAATAAATGTTGTAAAATATGTTTAAAATGAGAAAAATTATTAAAACAACTATATAAATTAATCAGAGGTGTGACCAAGTCACTGCTTTGCAAGTCACAAGTAAGTCACAAGTCTTTTCAGTCAAGTCTTGAGTCAAGTCCAAGTCAAAGACAACCAAGTCCAAGTTGAGTCTGCATGGTGGCGCAGTTGTTAGCACTGTTCCCTCGCAGCACGAAGATTGCAGGTTCGAAACTCGGCTGCGGCCTTGCTGCGTGGAGTTGCGTGTTCTCCCCATGCATGCGTGGGTTTCCTCCGGGTACTCCGGTTTTCCCCACATATCACAACATGCCCCATAGGAATTGTAAGTCGCTTTGGATAAAAGTGTCTGCCAAATAAATAAACATAAACATTGAGTCCAAAGTCAATGATGTGGAAGTCCAAGTCCTTAACTTTGAATTTTCAAGTCATAATCAAGTCATCTGTCCAACTACAATTTAATGACAATGATAATAAATAAATTCCAGAAATAAAGCTTCTTAAAGCTTTATTTATTTGCTCAAACCAGCAGAAAGTGCAACTGAAACTGATTATAAACAAAGTGCTGCTGCATTTAGCAGAACAAGATCACACCCAGAACCAAGAATGATTAATGATTTTTCTCCTTGTTGTACCACTTTTGTGCTAAAATATCAAATATGCTCAAGTCATCATCAAGTCAACAGATGCAAGTCGATTCAAGTCGCAAGTCATTGGCATTCAAGTCCGAGTCAAGTCGTAAGTCTTTATAGATTTTATCAAGTCAAGTCAGAAGTCATTAAAAATAATGATTCGAGTCTGACTCAAGTCCAAGTCATGTGACTCGAGTCCACACCTCTGTAAATTATACAAGGGGACAAATCTCAAAAGGCAAAAAAAAAAAGGAACGAACGTTTTTTAAGCAACTAGGTGACTGCAATACTTTATAAAATAATACGAAATATGTGTTTATATACATTTTAATGTAATACATTGTATTGTAAATACATATATAGCGTATGTATATACAGAATACATACTATTTGTGTCCATGAATCTGCTGTTTTAATATTTACATTGTAGTTATTACATGAATATGTGTTTTGGTATATAAACACTAATTTATCTGATAGTGTTATAAAAACATTTATTAAATAGGAACAGAGGATGAGTGTCCTCTCTCCAATGCGCGTCCCCGTCAGTGTTTTCTTTGCGGGGTCCCGAGTCCCTCCCTTCAGACTCGCCCACGGAGGCGCGGAACTGCTGCAGCGCGGTGTGTCCGCCAGGGGGCAGTTGTGTCCCGGTCTGAGGCTGCGCCGCTCCCGCTGCATCACAGAGAGGAAAATACCACCAGATGGCGGTTTAGGATTGCTGCTCTTATATGAAGGCGCGGTTCCGCTCGCACGGGCAATTTTCAATATAAATATACGAATTTTATTCACGCTAATAACGATTGTTTAAATCGGAAGGTGATAAACGATTCGGCGATGGTCGACAAAGGTGAGTGCGTTGTGTTTTTGTCGTGTTTTGTGCGGTGGGAACCTCGGAATAAAGATGGTGGACACAGACATGGAAGACTGGTAGGATGGGGGATGGGCGCTAGCGGCTAACGGAGGTGAATGTGCTTTCTCTCTTCCTCAGTTACATTATAGCCTAGCACAGCTATTAGCCTCCGAGCTAGCCACTATAACATCGTCAAGCCAACTTGCTAGAAAGGCAGGTGGCTGCTGCAACGCAGTTCCGTCCTGCCTCCAAATTTCAGTCGGCGCTGGAGTTTGTCTTGTCAACAAATAAAGAGCCATGCTGTGTGACGTGTTTTGTGCTCTTTGCAGGCAGGATTCAGAGCATCACCTTCTCGTTTGCATCGCGTTGTGTGAATGTACAGTATTCCCTTGCTGTGCTTTCTGTGCTCGGGCTTGTCATCTCAGCTCAAACGCTATTTGTCACATTGTTGTCGGCGCTGTCGTTGCCATACAACTGTTAGATTTGTTGTTTTCCCCCTCCGAGCGTAAAAAAACACCCGTTTCCAGTGATTACTTCTGTCTGTCAACATCTCAGCTTCTCGTCTTTAAGTTTTATTTGCATTGCATTTCATAATAATTCCAACTGTAAGAGAACGACCACATGCTTCATGTTTACATAAGCCAAAAACTGCAGGTTGGAGTCCTGTGTGTTTTCACAAGATTATTATGGCGCTTCTTTCCCCCTTCCCGCCCCCTTCCGTGCGGGAAACAGGCAGCCCTGAGCGGGGAAACATGAGTCACATTGGGAGGGGGGATGGGCTCCAGCAGTCAGCCCTAACGGGGCTCCAGCCTCCCCACTGACCTCTGTACAGATCACCCTGTGCGGCGTTGATAGTGTCTGCTGGCAGCAGCATGAATCTCAGCATTGTTGCATAACTGCATTGTTTACAGTCAGCCATGTGATTTCTCATGCAGGCAGTCCCGGATTACTGTTCGCCACCTGCACACCTCATAACCTTCCCTCCATAATCATTTTCACCACATTTTGTTTAGTTATCAGAGTTTAATTCTCCCCCACTTTAAAATCATATTTGATCACGTAGTGTTTTTACACGAATAAAGAGCATTTACAGAAGTGTAATGAAATATGTATCTTGACAGTATCTAAGCGTGAGTAATAAGTGGAGAAGAGGATATCATGGTGTTTTTACAGTTTTTTGTCACAATGCACCTAAGTTTTTTCCTTGTTTTAATTATATTTTTGTTTTGACTTTTCTTGCACATTCTCGGCACAGTGTAACCACATTTTTGAAACTGTTGCATAGCGCTCCCCACAACCAAACACTACTTGAAATGGCCTGCAATACAGATCATGTTAGTTTAACTAATGCATTAACAGGATTCTCTCCAAAAAACATAACACTACCTGAAATATGCATATTTATTTAGTAGCAGACACATAACGAATAAACAATTTAGTGTTATTCTTAGTAAAGTAATTAAGCAGTACTTTTTATAATGACGAGGCAGCAATAATTAATATACATAGGCAGACAGGTGCTAGTAATGCAAATATATTGTTTCACCCAGCAGTAACATTAATAAAGTGTAAAGACTGGAATGTGGGAGTTGATGCACCACCCCTACCTGGCTCTAGTATGTTTTCTTCCATTCAAACAGATAAGACTGAAATACACCTGGGATATTTGTTTACTCACATAGTTCTTGTTTTATTGCTACATGTTGGAACGGCCATCTTTTTAATGCTATTAGTTTTCATCTTTAAGCATATTTATAGTGTACTGGGGAGTAGGCAGGGGCTCTAGTGTGCAGCACCTGTAAATGGGTTTCAGTGATTTTGGGTCACTCCAGTGGTGGCATACTTGCTGTGTGGCCTGGGCTTAGGTCACAACTCTTCATTGAATATAATAACAATGTTTGTTTTAATATGATTGTTTTCTGTATGCATTTCAGAAATAGTTCAATTTATTAACTACCAGCTGTACGTTTTTCAGTCTGTTGAAAAATGTTTGAAGCTCTTTTCTGTTAGAGAAATCTCTCCTTCAACAGTGAGTGGCTGGCTGTAAATCATTGTTTTTGTTTCTGCTTTTCATTGAACCTGCAACGACCGGAACAGCCTACTTTACACGTGACGTCATAGTGAAAGTGCTCCTGGGTGCTAATGCTAGACATGTGGCTGTTTCAAAAAACAATGGCGTCACTTTGCCACAAGGCAGAGGTGGCTTCAGGGAACATTTAGTCCTTCTTGTCAACATGGGGCGGCAATATGGTGCGATTATGTGTTTTTCAAAATAGACAGTGCGATGGCAGTATAAAGTGGTGTGGAGACAGTCTCCACACCACTTTATACTGCCATCGGTGCCTTACAGTGTCATGGACATCCTTTAACTTAGGTTGTTTTTTGATGTTTGTAGGTTGTATTACGTTTTTTTGTGTTGTTGGGACAGAGGTCAACGACCTCGACGAGTTAGGAAAGTGAGAAAAATGATTTTATAGCTAACAAGCTGAAATGTTCCCTTAGGTGTAAAACATGAAAAAGGCGCCTGATTTATTAATTTTAATCAGCTATTAAAAATTATTTTGGCCAATATCGACCGACTGTTATATCAGCCGTCTGATGTATTCAATTTTTTCTGTATTGGTCTAAAAAAATTTTTTTATAAGCCGATCAATTTTTTTTATTTTGTTTTTTTTTAAATCCGAGGAGCTTTGTCAATTCTAACTGGAATGTGGGGGGGTCAAGCTTATTAACTCATTCACTGCCAGCGTTTTTCAGCATTTTCACAGTTTTTTTAAGAGTCACAGAACGTTGCACTCTATGATGATGTCAATGCCAAAACAACCAAAACAAAGAGGAGACTCACCTCTTACATCAGGAAGAATCCGCGCGTTTCGAGCGATATTCGTTCTTTTATAATCCGTTGTTGAATTGTGATCGGCAGACGCTTTTCTGGTTCGCGCCTCACTTTTTTACAGCAGCGGCCCAAAATGATCTAACACATGGATTTTCTGCTTCCTGATCACATGATGTGTGATGTACGCGGATGAAGATCAGCTATAGAGATGGGATGTTTGTTCTCATGGTGCGGGGGCTCGTTCTGATGCCCACACAGTAAAAAAATGCAAATGACGACTTTAGTCGTTAATGGCAGTGAACGGTTGGATTTAAAATGACGACCTATGTTATAAATGGCAGTTAATGTATTAACTGTCGCTGTTCTGTTAGTAATTATTAAAACAGTGCTGTTTGATAGTAACTAAACCTAAGACTCTGAAAGCACCACCTCAGTGTGCTTTTTGTTGAACATTATATAATGAGCTGACATTTGTCTGAGCTTATTAAACGCTGAACATGAAACAAGATGTTGGTTATATAAAGAGTAAAGTTTCCTGTTGGCTCAGTTATCTAGAATTCGGTGGAAAATGACAATCAAAATATCAAAAGAACAAAAAAAAAACATTGCCACAGTACACTAGTTTAAGCATTTAAGTCAGGGGTCGGCACCCCGCGGCTCTGGAGCCGCATGCGGCTCTTCCATCCATCTGACGTGGCTCTCTGTGCTTGTAAAATAATGACTGGATATTTAAATAAAATGCTTTATATTTTGCTGCATTAATTTTATATCTGAATGCCAATTCTAAATTTAAAGATTGTCTGCGTAAACCTGAACAGGTCCAACCCGGTCTTACTGTGAGACCGGGTTGACGGGCCACGCTTGTGCGTATATATAGGTGCTTTCTGAGCTGAAGACGATGTGAGATTCTGGGATTCTCCTCAGACGGCTCCTGGATGCGATGCCACATTGGAGACAGGAACAAGCACTATTCAGCCAAAGTTTCATAATCAGGGCACATTTTCTAAGTGACAATTCTCGCTTCAGTCGGAGGAATCTTCCCGCATGCGCGCTGGTTCTGCGACGGGCTCCAAGCCCCTCTCCACATCTTCAGCTCGCTGTGCACCGTACGTACGCGCTGACAGCAAGCTGCGCTGAGCAGTGTCCAGCTCAGTTGTTCAGATGGGAATCATTTCTTGAGTGATTTAGCTACATCTGTAATGTGCATAATGAATAAAATGTCAGTTCGTCTGCATGCATCGGGGTAATTATTTCTATTCTTTCTCCATCAAAATAAACGGTCAAATACGGGAACTGTCCGGTCAACACAAGCCCTGCTTTTAACTGTTTTGTTTTCTTGTGAAAATTGTTGCAAAGAGATATAATTTAACTTGATTAACACCAGAGCCAGGCGCCGTTATCTCCGTCACTGTAAATGAGGGAAAAACAAATTGATGGGATCCTTTTCTGACCTTCCCCACCTACAAAGTTTAATTACAACAATCAAATGTGACAGAGCCTGGATTTGTATTCTCAACAGTCTAAACATGTTTTAAAAAGAAACGTATGACAAAAGTGGCACCTGCTCAGTAAAACCACCAACAGGGTGAAAAATATCAAAATATTGTAGGCAGAGACGGGCTACAACTTCTGGATCCACTTTATATAAATCGTTTTATTGATTATCATCTTATGAAAGATAACTTTGACGTACACGAGCGACCGGTACTGGCTGCTGTCACTTGTTGTGATTGGTTAAGGCAGCTCTCTGCTGTCTGAGGGTAGGCCCCGCCCACAACGCCGCGGCTGCTGTGGCTCCCAGTGTTTTCTTTACTGTGGGAAACGGGTAATAATGGCTCTTTGATGGGAACAGGTTGCCGACCCCTGATTTAAGTGTAAACCAGAATAATCCTATTCAACATTATAATCTATAATAATTTGCTGATTACAATTGATTTAAAGTGATTTTACAGTGTTTGCTAGAATCACTTAAAGGTCTCAGTCACTGAGAAACTGTAATATTTCTTTTTGAAGTGCAGTTGGTCACCCTGACTTGTATATGAATACTGCATGTGAAATTGTTTCTTCATTCCTTATTGCCTGCAATAGCAGCCGAAAGAAAAGAGACGAGGAAACGGTCGGGTCACAAAAAGCCAGATTTTTTTTACATCACGGGAAAAATTAGCATTATTGGCCTGGCCCACTTTGACTTGAGAATGCAGACAGCTGTATTGGTTTTGCAGCCAGGAATAGAGTGCATCTCTGCTAGTAGAAGCTAACCATTAGTAATAAGCAAGTCCACCACATGGCAGGACACATTCTGGCTTGTGTTATTTGTGGAGATAACATATCACCATTGTGCTTTCTACCCAAGAAAGAAAAGCGAATAGAGGCAGCAGAAGAGTTATGTTGCTGTTAGCCAATCGGGGGCGAGAAGACGTTTTCCACTGACCCACTCCTCAAGCAAACTTCAACCCCCTGAAACTGGAGAGTAAGAGCTTTTATTTTCTTAGAAATCATCTCAAAATGAATTCCTTCATACTAAAGACCACAGCAAATTTATTGAAAAAAAACAAGTGCATGAGACCTTTAAGGTGGTTCAGTGCATGTCGCTGTACTGGTGTGATTATTTGACTTTTACTTTGAAGAGCCCCCTGCAGCTAGCTTGTGTCATTATGCAGGCAGACCTGTGGAACATCTAAAAAAAATTTTGTCATCTGGCTCATTTAACTCGTTCTTGGCTCTGCGATTTCCTGTGGAGCAATCAGCTGCTTTGTTTGAGTTGTAGCTGAGTTACAGCAGAACCACTTTAAAGCGTGCATTATGAACAAGGAAAGCTGCAAAGACAGTAAAGGAAGAACTATTCAAAGGAGGAATAAGATGCCTTTTTGAAAATGTCCACTTGGTTTGAAACATCAGCTGCTTATCCTGTGGTAGTTTATTTCAAAGGTCAAAGTGGCAGTGTGTCGTTTCCTGGCGATAGGGGGCAGTACATACATTTCGGGGTAGTTTTACACCATATCGCTGTGCAGTGTTTCCCCTAGGAATTTTTTCAGCGGGGGGGGGGGGGGGCTTGGGTAGAAATTATGACACGTCTCTAAATAAAGTAAAATTTTCCAGTGCAGATTGGAGACAACCCATAGAAGCACTGATTTGATCTCATTTCAGAGAAAAATAGAACAGGTCAGATGCACCTAATAAATAAAATTACTAACAAACTAGGGCTGCTCGATTGTGGCAAAAATAATAATCACGATTATGGTGACTGAAATTGAGATCACGATTATTTAGGACGATTTTTCAATTTATGTTGATTTTATTTGTTTTTATTCAGTCATAAAACTGCTCAGGGCACAATCAGGACAAAAAGAAATAAGAAACAAGATGATCACTAAAATAACTCCTGATTCCCAGTATAAAAAGACCAATATACTTACAGCTCATAGTTTATGACCCAAGGGCTATAGACCTTGGTTTAACTAATTTAAGTCTAACCAGTACAGACCCAAATACCAATATCTTGCAAATACTGACAGCAAGAATTATACAGTGGCATTTATAACAAATAAATGCAAATAAATTTATGTTCACAAAATGTTGCATAACATTTATTGAAGTCGTGTCAATGTGATGTAGGAGAGTGCACTAGCACCGTGTCCTCAGAGAGATTAGTTATTATTTATCAGCGTGAGGAACTTATTTCTACCTTATTTATAAACTATTTATATACAAGTCCATCAGTTAATGTAATAATTGTCCCAACCACAGCTGCACCCCCAACCCCCAACCCAGTCTCACAGCAATCGGGGCAAGCTGCACGTGTGTTTAGCGTGCCGCACGCACACATTTAGCTGTTTTTAGCTTTTCACGAGCCCGCAGGTACGGTGTGTGTCACTCACTCTGGTTACTCCAAGAGAAGGCCGGCTTTGTGAGCAGTTTCTTTAGCGACCAACACATCACTACACCATTCCCTTTCCTAATGTCCTGAAGAATGGTCCGGAGCGCAGGCGGAGTGTTTAGCTAACCTGCAGGAAATGTCGACGACAGTTATCCAGAAAGTAGCTGAGGGTTACCAGAGATGTTTCTAAGGTGTTCGCTAGGTACTTTTAAGATTTAAAAAGTCAAGAAGGGGGTCTGAAAAGCTGCTAGAAATAGCGTCAAAGTCACTAAGTTGGCAACACTGTGGGAGGAGCGCTTCATTTGCAACTCAGGGCAGCGCAAGCGGGAGGAGCAAATAATCGGCTTGTTTTGTTTTTTATAATCGTTCAAAACTCGGATCGTAATCGTGATTAAAATTCGATTAATTGAGCAGCCCTATAACAAACTCAGGAATCTTTTTTTTGCTTCACTGTTCTGGTGCTGAGAATATCACTAATGCGCATGATAGGAGATACACAGATTAATGCACCTCTTATTTATTATTTGGAAACTACATTTACTGCAGCTGGCAGAGGCAGAGATTGTTTCTATTGATACACGGAATTTACAGAATCATTTTAAATTGTAATAGGGGAAGACTGCAGGAGGGAGCGGTAAAATACAGGGGGTCCCCAGCAAAAACAAGAAACTTTACGAGTCTGATGAAACCCGCTGGTTTTCCATCAGGCAGTCACGGGGCAGCTCCAACGACCCAGTGGCTGTGCTGGGTCAGATATCCAATGACATTATCATACTACGGCAATACCACTCGACCAAAATATATTGCATCTCTTTTTCAAATCTGTTCTTTCACATTGGTTTTTGAAAGATTTTAGCAGTTTCTTATTAACGCATTCACTGTCGTCATCATTTTAAATCCAACCGTTCATTATTTGCATTTTTTTTACTGTGTGGGCGTTGGAACGAGGCCCCGCAAGGTGAGAACAAACACCCCAGATCGAAAGCCGATCTTCATCCCACATCACGTGACCAGGAATCAGAAAATCCATGTTAGGAGATCGTTTTGGGCCGCTGCTGTAAAAAAACGTGAGGCGCGAACCAGAAAACACAACAAAACTAGAGCCCTCCATCAGCTTATAAGCACAGAGAGCTGCATCAGATGGATGGAAGAGCCGCATGCGGCTCCAGAGCCACGGGTTGCCGATCCCTGATCTAGTGTGACGTCATTGAAAGAAACATGGCATCCCCCAAAGACTTGAGACTCGGACCCTATGTACTTTAGACCAGATTTTTATAGGTTACAAAGCTGACAATATTTTTCATCAACTGGTAATCATTTTATTCATTTTCAACAACATTTTATATCTCCAGAGATGTAAGGTAAAAAACAAACAACACATTATTACTGGTTTTGGTTTGACCAATGCAAAGTTTCATCAGAACAAAGAGGAAAAGAGATGGGTGTATCCCTAATAATTTTTTTATTTATCCATCATGGTAAAACAAAGAGGTGGGGAAATGTGGTTAAATCGCAAAACACGAAATTCTGAAGAATAAAAAACATCAGTGAAATGAATTTCATAGAGCTGTAATGGCACAGTTTGTTCTTTTTGTAGGATATGTTGTCAGGCATTTGGAAGTCCATTGAGTAATTAGCCGGGCAGGATTACATCAACCTAAGTTGTGCCTTTGGGAATCTGTATTCCGGGCCAACCTATGGAACTAGATGTCATTCATAGATCAGGATAAAGTGTCGGGTGATTGCTCGTAAGAAAAACCACCGGCAGTGTAAAAATAAAGTCGACTACAACGCTTTGCTGTGTTAGAAATTGGCAGGCAGCGTGGAAAAGAAAATTACCTGTTGTTAAATAGTTGCTGTTGACATAACTATGAGTCAGATTGGGTGATTGCGCTAGTTAACATCTGTTCTTAGAAGGTATCAAAGAATTTCTATCCAGCTGTCAAGTAGAGCACTAGTGATTTCAGGTGTGTAGTTCCTCTGTGTGCTTGGAGGATTGTGATCTCTGTGTGGCTCAGTGGTTACTAGGCTAAGCTGGGTGCTTTTACCTGCTGCTGGTGGAAGATGTATTTTATAGATGCACTCAAGCTGTCATTGACTGTCACTTTTTTTTAACTGGTCATGAATGGGAAAACGGTACCACATATTTATTCTCTGAAGGCAAGGCAGAGAGCCTTCTTTGAGAATTTCAGACGTTTTTGAGCAGGAGCTGACATGTCTTGACCCAGGTGTTAGTGCTTAGTGATTATTTAAATAATGGCTGTTGTAGACAGCTGTGACACATTTTCAAACTCTTCATTACATCCTGTTCTGTGCAGTGTTTTTATGAAGAACGACTACAGATACTGAAACATGATATGAGGGGATAAAATTGTGAAATTTTGACTTTAGAGGAGGGCTGGGCAATAAATCAAAAATTTATCGTTATGAAAAATTCTTATAGTTTTATCGAGATAATTTGTCCCATGTCAGTAAATTTGATAATAAAAAAATGAAAAGATGTGTGTTGGTTGGTAACGTTCATGTCCCTTTAAGAAGCTGTACCACCTTGAGTCATGTAAAAATGTGACTCAACGTAATACATGTGACAGTCCCATCTAGTGGACAATTTTTGTTTCTGCGCATACCTGTAGTTATCGTCCATTTATTGTCATTAAAGTGAAATGCTCAACAGGGTTTCCCCCAAAAAACTGAGTTAAGCCTGGCGAATTCGGCAGTCGGGGGGGGGCGCAGCGCTCCTTTGTGAGAGCATGGCTGGGGATGGGGGGGTTGCACATGTTCTGCCGCTGTTTCTCACCAGTATCAGCTGATGGAGGGCTCTAGTTTCGTTGCGCCGTTCGTGTCAGTGGACACGGTAGGGTCGGGGAGGGGGGGCGGGGCATGACGCAAAGCCTGGTGGACCACCAGGCTTATAAAGCGCTGGGGAAACCTTGCTCAATATATCGTGATATTGATTTTAGGCCATATCGCCCAGCCCTACCTTAAAGTGTTGAACTGCCTCTTGGGCTTTATTGAAACCTTGCTTTTATGTTATTATTTGAATTATGTCCAAAAAAAAGCTAGCTTTTGGGATTCTTGTCTTGCTTTTATAGCATTTTCCAATCTTTAGTTGGTCTTACTGGTTAACCAGCTCTCAACCACTAATGTGATTAATAAAATATTTCTCAGAGGTTGATACTATGGGCAAAGGTAGTTGTTCTGGGAAATCAATCCACCGTGAATTTAATTTTCAGTCTTTTATGAAGATAAACAGCCATCTTGCTAAAAAAAAACAGCTGGTTTAATGGATACTTGCACTAGTAGATGTACAGGAGAAAGATTAATGATGGATGCCAAGTGAAGAAATTGATGCAATCAGATATTTTACAACCCTATTGAATTGCCATAACAATAAAATAAGCCTCGTAACACTGACCAGGTTTAGCATTATACCCACAGAGAGTTAAAGTGGAAAACATTGATTGTTTTCTTATAAAAGCACCTGGCAGGTGGGATATAGTGGGATGCAAAGAACACAAAATAAGCACTAAGCATATTGGTTCCATATCTGGAAGATAAAATCTCCACAACCTCTCAAGTTTATTTGTCAGCACCAACCATAAATGGACCAAAACGGGAAACATTTTAAGGTGCCGTTTTTAGGTTTATAGCATGTGCATCAAAACTGAGAAAGAGCAAAGCAAAAAAAAGTGACGAACTTTGCATCTTCCTGTGTCAGTTACTTGGGTAAATCATGGCACCATTATGGGAAAACCAAAGGTGATGCTTTACGTTCAGTTCTGTCAGGGAATGTTACCTTGACAAACACCCCTAATGTGGTTGCCAAATGTTGAAAGTTTCAGCCTTTGACCTTGACTTTGCATATAAAGCAGAATTGAATCAGTTGGGTTACAGATGGTGGCTGATCAGTGATAATAAAGTAGACAAAACTAGTAAAGGGCAGAGAGGACTGTATAGATGCACTAAATGTTTTCAGTGAGTGCAAAAATGCAAGCCCAGAGATAATAACAGGTATAGTTAAAAACACAGCTATGCTACATCATAATCAGAATTGATGCTGTCACGTGAACACGTTCAGCTGCTTTTATAACCTCCGGCAGACTTTTCCAGCAGTTTAGCTCAAAGAAGCAAGAAGTTATCTCACCAAATTCTTAGTTTTCCTAAATCTTGGACTGAAATAAATCTTTTAGAGCATTGTTAAACAGCATAGTGGTCCCGGGAAAGAGATTTGCATGAACATTGTTAAGGAGGTGTGAGTGGATCCAGTTTCTCCGGTAGGGAAGACAGTTTTCAAATCAATGAAACAGAAGCTGTGCAGCTTTATTAATGCATTTTTGAGGTGGTATTGTTTGACTCTGGTTTCAGAGGGTGAGGTAGATGTTCTGGTTTTAGAGAATCCAGGAGTTGATATCCTGCAGATATATCTTCGCCTAAGGTTGAGAGGGATTTTATTTATTTATGTTTCAAACAGGCAGATCTAAATTTGGCTCCAGACCAGACTTTTAAACCCTTATGGTGTCATTTACGCAGTGGAGGTTAACATTCAAGCAACAGCGAATGCCATCTCCTTAGCTTCAACTGTGGCTGTATTTGTCTCACCAGTCAGCGCTGTTTGTCCACAGTCCTACTAAGTATTGATTCTCGCTTTTGTGCCAAATTCATTCTCTGTCTATTGGAGGTGAAATAAGTGATGTGGGAGGAAGGTGGGTAGTATCTGTAGATGGGACTTTCTCTCGAGTCTGGACAAAAATATGTTTTAGTGAAATTGCAATTTGAACCTAAGGATCATTAAAGAGGTTTTAATAAGTACAGAAGTTTGACATTTGAAGATGTGCTCTTGATTCAACCAGCCATGCTACTGAGGTGTTAAAGTGAGGTACTGGTGAGATATTTATGTTGATTTTGTTTCCTGCACTGCACTGAGACTGTTTATTCACTCATCTGCTCTTTCAGTGTGTGTGCATTGGATTAAGCAGCTTTCCTTCCTGGCTGATTCCATCAGATTATTTACTATAAACCTCTTTATGGTTGGGCTCACACTTGAGCACACAGGACACACTCGGAGGCATGCTCAGTCACCAGCATTCAAAATCCAACTAACTTATATTCAGAGGTGCCCTGGTTCACATTGAGGGTTCAAAAACACTTTGATGTCCTGCCATGTGGACAGAAGAAATTCAGAATTTAGTTTGAAGAGGTCCTTCTCTAAAAAATCATTTTTTACTAATTTATGAAACATGATTTGTCAGTCTGAGTTTAATATGCAGGCTGAATGGAAAAATAGTCTCCTACACCTATCTCCTGCATTGCTTCTGGTAGAAAATAAACTGTAAAACTCTAGAATTTGAAATATCTGACAGATCTACGTCACACTGTCACTTAACATTCATTGACTCACCCATGTTGACTCATGACGGGGGGAAGTCTGTTGTTGGTTTAGCATCCAGGAAATGGCAGAGAACGTCTCTGCTGGTAGAGGCTAACTGTTAGCATTAGTGACTCCACCACATGACACAACTCCGTCAGGCTTGAGCTGTATGAGGAGATAAAAATGTCAATGTTGCAAAGTATTGCATTGAGTCAGACGTGGAGTCGCTTTGCTGTCAGCCGATCAGAGGCGAGATGTCCAAATATCAGGAAATATGAGTCCAAATCCTGTCGTCTGAAGCCACCTTCTCTGGCTGAATTCCGTGTGCCGAAACAGGTGCACCGGAGATGCTCTTCTCCAGAGAATGACTTGCATTCATTCGTACTAGAGACTGCTGCAGATGTATCAAAAATATGAGTGAAGGGCCTCTTCAAAAATGTTAAATCTGAAATTAATGATAATAATTAAGATGCATTGTTGAGGAACATAAAAGGTGAAACTCTAAAACAAGCAAGTTTATGGGGAGCACATAGTGACACCGCATGGAAATATGACTCACGACAGAAGAATTAGTGCACCACATAGTGAACCAGAGAACATTGTAAACACAAAAGATGGCTGAGTGAGAGCAATGTTGTGCCAAAAATAGGATTGTGTATTGGCAAGAATCTGGCGATACAATATTTATCACAATACAGGGGAGAACATGTGATTTATGCAACTTTAACAATGAATTTCATAGGAAAGAGGTCAGGTCAGACCAAGACAAATCCAGTGTTATCGCAAGATCGCGTTCCGTCGAAATAAAGATGGTAAAAAACTGCTGCCATCCAGTTGTCGGAGTTTGAATTGCACCACACTAAAGAAAAATAGTAAATATTTGAATGTAGATTCTCAATGAAAAATTTACACACTGTCTTTAATTATCGCAATATTTTGGGAGGACAAACATTTCTGTGTAAAATGTTTAGAGACCAAATTGTGTATGACATGTGGAAGACTGAAATTTAACAAATTTCACCTGAATCAAAACCTTTTGTGAATAATTTGCAAAACATAAAAAAATAAATTATGGATGCTTGGTATATCAGCTAGGGCTGGACAATATAAAAAATGCATTAAAAATTCTATTCATCAATATAGAATTTTTTTCAATAATAGTTTAACTGTAGAAAAAATATTTCAAGTGCTTCCCTGGCTATTTTATGCTATTTCCTAATTAACTACTTTCAGTAAGAAACGGACAAAACTGGACTTAAATTCAGTATTTTATTTAAACATCTTTATTTTACTATGGCTGAATGATTTCAGGAAAGATAGAATTGCGTTCGTTTTTCTTTGCAGAAATTCGGGATTTCATTTCAAATCAAGGTTCAACTGCCACAGGTTATTGACAGCATACAGTGATATTTAAAACATGACAGGAAATAACTTCATACTATCCTGTTTGCACTGACTGCACCACGTTCTTTAGTGCTGTTTATTTTTTCCTCCTATATTACAGATTTTCCACCACCAATATTTACAGGTGCCTTCACGTTAATGTAGTAATTGCCCCTGGCATTTCGCTCACGCGTGGCCTTTACCCCATCACACAGCAATCAGATGCTCACTCTGTGTGTCAGTGTCACTTCGGCTACTGCTTGGGAACGCGGAGGTCTCCAAGCACGTGGGCGGGGCACAAGACGCGCAGAGAAGTCCGAGCTTTCCTCCTTTAATTGATAAACAAAAGCGGGCATGAGCAGTGTTACTGTAGGAGACTTCAGATATGAAGGAAGCTACTTCCTACCAGTGACACTCAAGAGTCTGCTCCATTTAGAGCTGTTTGATTTGTGACTGATAAATCAGTAATGCTCAGCGTTAGCGGCAGAGACTGGCGGCCAGTCGGCCACAGCCATGTTACAGTGCAATGGAAGGGGGACTGGCCTCAGCTCCCATAACAAATTTAGGAAAGGACTTGTAAAAACTAAAATATTGTTTTGGGACAATTTCCTCTGCCTCTTCTTGCTTAGGTTTGAGAGGGGAGGTCTTGGTGACGGAGCGTGTCTGTGTTGTTGATTGGTTGGGAGTAAGTAATGAGTCTAGTATAAAGCTACCTGATAGACTATAAGGAAAAATCAGGAACCCTTTTTTTTTCGAAGTTTTTATCTACCCTTTTTTTCCTATCGCACCACACATCTATCGATAGATATTAGGGGTGTAACGTTCACGGGGGAGTGTTGAACCATTTCGGTTTGGCCTGTTCTGTTTCTTTTTTCCGTTAAATAATGAATTTTTATTTGCGTGATTTATGTGCAGCAGATAAAAGTATCCTAGGCGAGTTTTCGCAGGGACGCTGTATTGAGTGATGCTCAATGGCTGCATGCGCCCTTTAGAAATGCGATCTGCAAATTCTGATCAACGCCTTTCAGAACGGATCAAACCAGCTGGCTGTCGCTGCTACCGTGGAGCCTGTAGAGACCCCAAACGGAGCGTTGCTTCACCCCTCCCTCCCTTCTCTCACACTGCGCAGGCACACAGCGGCAAAATGTTAACAAACACGTCTGCTGAACTTTTCCCCTGGGACAATTGAAATGTATGTGTGTGTGTGTGTGTGTGTGTGTGTGTGTGTGTGTGTGTGTGTGTGTGTGCGCGTGCAAATATCGGTTATTGGTCATAATTGGTTTAACTCAATTAAGTCTAACCAGTACAGACCCAAATACCAATATCTTGCAAATACTGACAGCAAGAATTATACAGTGGCATTTATAACAAATAAATGTAAATAAATTGACGTTCACAAAATGTTGCATAAGATGTATTTAGTCATGTCAAGGTGCTGTATGTGTCCTCAGAGAGACTTATTTCTATTTCAACCTTATTTATAAACTATTTATTTACAGATCCATCAGTTAATGTAATAATTGTCCCAACCACAGCTGCACCCCCACCCCCCAACCCGGTCTCACAGCAATCGGGGGCAAGCTGCATGTGTGTTTAGCACGCCGCACACGCACATTTAGTCGTTTTAGCGGCTCAGGAGCCCGCAGGTACGGTGTGTGTCACTCACTCTGGTTACTTACTCCAACAGGGAGCCGGCTCTGAGAGCCGTTTCTTTAGCGACCAACACATCACTACATCATTCCCTTTCCTAATGTCCTGAAGAACGGTCCGGAGCGCAGGCGGAATGTTTAGCTAACCTGCAGGAAATGTCAACGACAGTTATCCAGTAAGTAGCTAAGGGTTACCAGAGATGTTTCTCAGGTGTTCGCTAGGTACTTTTGAGATTTAAAAAGTCAAGAAGGGGGTCTGAAAAGCTCTTAGACATAGCGTCATAGTCGCTAAGTTGGCAACACTGTGGGAGGAGCGCTTCATTTGTAACTCAGGGCAGCACAAGTGGGAGGAGCAAATAATCGGCTTGCTTTGTTTTTATAATCGTTCAAAACTCAGATCGTAATTGGGATTAAAATTCGATTAATTTAGCAGCCCTATATCATTGAATCCATAAAAAGAGAATTCCACGACAGTATATGTTCCACGTGATCAGTTCATACATTATACTTACTTTCAGAAGGGTTTCACATACCAGTTAAACATGTTTCTAACATGTAACACAATATTCATGTTGAAATAACAAATCTTCTAACTCCAACCATTAATTTACTTCTAAAATTCTCTCCTAACCCAGACTGTATTCTCTTCTTCTCAAAGTTGTTTTAAATCAGCTTTCAGTTTCAGTCTTGGGGCTCTTATTTTAGTTCACTTAGCTGCAGTCTAAAGCAGAGCTGCTGTTTCCCCCTTTAGCTGCCTGTGCATCAGTACAAGATGCTTTCTCCCCTTTTTGCTTTGACATCTGCCTGCACACATTAGCAGGCTTCTCCTGCTCCACTTGGATATTCAACATTTCATCGGATGATTAGAAAGTAATAATGGGTGTGAGGACTAATGGCTTCACAAGGAGTGTGTGCTGTTCTGTCTAGGGTGCGTGTGCGTGCGTGTGTGTGTGTGCGTGCGTGCGTGTGTGTGTGTGTGTGTGTGTGTGTGTGTGTGTGTGTGTTTATGCTGCTACATTCTTGCTTCTTCACCTATTAGCAGTGAATGTGAAAAGACTGAAAATCTGGGACAGTGATGGAGAGACAACCCAAATCTATTAGAAAATGTGTTTCCCTGTTCTCTGTTTCTCACTGACTACTTTCCTCTCCTTACCATTGCTGTTATAGGTCTGCAGTCCTTTTTCTGAGTTACCCCTCCACCCATTTGCCCCCTTCCCTTCTTCTACCCCCCCATTATTTTCCTTTTTTCCCTCACGTCTCAATTTTGCATCTGCTGCAGCCAGACAGACAGCCATTGCAAACTGAGAGAGAAACATTAGTTTCTGCTAGCTTATCTCTCATTTCAAACCCTTAGTTTATAACCTTGCCCTTTTTTTGTTGAGCCTTTTTCCTCTCCAGGGTACTTCTCAAGAGATAATTTGTGGTGGGGGGAGTTTTTTGGTACCAAGATCCCATCACTTCATGCAGTTCACATCACATCCTTCCGCTCCCTTCTGTTTGCCAAGATTGTTTTTCGTGTGCTGAAGAATTTGACCACATAGTAGTTTGTGGCCATGGCAGATGGATGTAAATCCACAGGAACGTGACTGTGTCTCACAGCCTTTCTGTGTCAGACGGTTAATCTCCCGTGTGACATAATCATAATCTGGTTAAATCAGACAGCTACAGTTGGCCTCAAGGCTTTTTGGTGTCAGTGCGTTTGGAAGCTGGCTGCTCAATCAACTAGTTATTTGTCTTGGTGGTTCGGTTCAGATTTGTGGCCCAGTGGGATCAATCAGTGCGCTTACATGCAGCCAGTAACCCTTTTAAAACCCGAATATTCACAGTAACCCAGTTCCGCAGGTCCATGTAAACACCGCCAAAAACCCGGATATGCTCATAACCGGGTTTTAAAAAACCCGGTTACTACACCTGGGGTAACCCTTTTCTAACCCGAATGTTTGGTCGTGTAAACGCATATCGGGATATCCCCATCAAAGCGTGTGCTCTGCGCATGCTCTGTTCGCAAGGAATCTTGGTCTTTTGAGTAGCGAGACGTCTTGTATGCACCAGAACACTGGAAGTAAACAACAAGTTGGGAGCAACATGGCGAGTCGCGGCACAGCACCACACTTTTGGAGTGACGAGGAAACTAAAGCACAAACAAACGCGGTCGCTATCTCTTCCGAACTGGGAAACATGTTGTTAGTTTTCACAGATACCGGAACAAGAAGAAGCGGAAATGACGCATATTGCGTCTGGACGTAGTCCGTACGTCCTGACGCTACCCCAACTGCATTTAAATCGGGTTATGCAAGTTAGGGGTAACTCTTTCTATTTGTGCTTGTAAACGGGTTATTCTGATCAACTCAGAAACCCGAATACCGACCTTAACCCGATCATAACCCGGATATTGGCTGCATGTAAACGTAGTCAATTGTGGTTCAAGCTCCCAGCTAAGACTCTGGTTGAACCTAATGCTTTTAAAGGCTTGCAGATTGTATAAATATGTATGTGTATATTAGGGATGTAAGAAAATATCGATATGGCAGTATATCATGATATTTTTTCCAGCGATATTATATCGATATTCAAAAGCTGTGAATCTAATCATTGGAAGAATTTGCATGCAAACATTTGTGTATTTTCTTTTCTTTTAGTGCAATTCAAACACTGACTGCTAGTTGGCAGCAGTGTGCAATGAGTGTAAATCCCTCTGTTATGGTTCAGATATCTCATGTTAAACATGTTAAGTAAAACATGTTAAATATCAGTTTGGACAGTTTATTGAGTTCTCCTATAATAAATTTAGTCTAAAAAAATCGCTAATGTCATCTGCCTGAATGTACCGCAATATATCGTGATATATTGTATCGTCTCCCCTGTATCGTGATATGTATCGTATCGCCATAATTTCACCAGTACACATCCCTAGTGTGTATGTGTGTGTGTGCATACATACATACATACATACATATATATATATATATATATATATATATATATATATATATATATATATATATATATATATATATATATGCCGGCCGATACTATCGGCCAATATTGGGGTCATTAACAGTATCGGCCATATCGGCCGATACAAGACGGCCGATATGGCCGATATTGCGCTACCTATCCAACAGATGGCGCCAGCTTTTTGAACTCATGTTTTGTGGCTCCACTCCTTTGAACTTTGAACACAAATTATTGTTTTGGAACTTTTTTATTTATACTTATTTATGTTTCTTATGTACAATTATTTCCTGTCCAGGGTGAATAAGTTCACCAAGTTAACTTCCACAGAGTGTTACTTTGTTTCAAAGCAACATACAAGTATTACGTTTTATTTATTGCTGCATTTTTATTATTTTAATATTCTTACAGGGATCTTCTGTCCTTAAACTTGTGTGTGTTGTTAGATTCGCCAGAGTTAGCTAAGTCAGAAAAAACATTTTGTAACCAGTTGTTTCAGCATAAAGCAATGGAAGGGAAGGCTTGCATTCACCTGCATAAAAAAACACTAAATGTATGTGAATTCACGTACGTTGTTTTATGCTAAACTAAGAAAACCAACTGCTGCCAGATCATATTGGGCTGGTTATAAAATGCTTTTTCTGACTTGTCTAACTCCGGGGAATCTTAACGAGACACAATTTTACTGAGCAGTGGAATATGCCTTTAAGTTTAAATGTATTTGTGGAAACCACAGTTTGCAAGAAAAATCTTGAATGTTAGATTTATGCTGTAACTGTGTTTGTGTGTTCTGCTGTTTTTGAGATCTGCTAAATAAATCATATTTGCATTACTTGGAAACCCTAGTGAGTTATTGAGACAGTTCTTTGCATCAAAAAGGCAGAGAATGAAGGGTTTAAGCTTGAAAAAAAAATGTATTTCTTTTTTTGGGAGGGAAATTTATCGGCCATTATATCGGCTATCGGCCTTTGTTAAAAGTTTTATATCGGTATCGGTCCCAAAAAAAGCATATCGGTCTGGCCCTATATACACACATAGATGATAAAGTTCATAGATTACTTTACATAAAGACAATAGACATTCACCTTGTGATGCACAAAAAAGGGCATTGGAGCAAACTTGTTGGACCTTAAATTTGGCAGTGAATTTAATGACGGATCCGAACTATCTTTTGGTTTGACTCACGTTATTTGCAGGCAGTACAACAGCAATCTGCAGCCTGTCTTTATTTTTCAAGTTCAAATCAAAAGTCATTTGAAAAGTCTCATATTGATTTATACTATTTGGCATTTTGATCTTTTAAACATGTTTTATTGCTGCTTAAGTCCTTTCAGTTATTGTGAATAAACAGTAATAGGGGTGTAACGGTTAGTTTGACTCACAGTTTACACCGGGTGCAAAAGCTGTATGTTACAGCAGCATTGTGGCCTGCTCTAATAGAAGCTGTGAGAGTCCAGATGCAACATTCACTATCAGAAACGTCACATTAGGGCTGCTCGATTATGGCAAAAACAATAATCACGATTATTGTGACTGAAATTGAGATCTCGATTATTTAGGACGATTTTTCAATTTATGTTGATTTTATTTGTTTTTATTCCGTCATAAAACTGCTCAGGGCACAATCAGGACAAAAATAAATAAGAAACAAGATGATCACTAAAATAACTCCTGATTCCCAGTATAAAAAGACCAATATACTTATAGCTTATAGTCTTTGACCCAAGGGCTATAGACCTTGGTTTAACTTATTTAAGTCTAACCAGTACAGACCCAAATACCAATATCTTGCAAATACTGACAGCAAGAATTATACAGTGGCATTTATAACAAATAAATGCAAATAAATTTATGTTCACTAAATTTTGCATAACATTTATTGAGTCGTGTCAAGGTGCTGTAGGAGAGTGCACTAGCACCGTGTCCTCAGAAAGAATAGTCATTATTTAACAGCGTGAGGAACTTATTTCTATTTCTACCTTATTTACAAACTATTTATTTACAGGTCCATCAGTTAATGTAATAATTGTCCCAACCACAGCTGCACCCCCCACCCCCCACCCGGTCTCACAGCAATCTGGGGCAAGCTGCACGTGTGTTTAGCGCGCCGCTTGCACACATTTAGCTGTTTTTAGCTTTTCACGAGCCCGCAGGTACGGTGTGTGTCACTCACTCTGGTTACTCCAAGAGAGAGCCGGCTCTGTGAGCCGTTTCTGTAGCGACTGACACATAACTACATCATTCCCTTTCCTAATGTCCTGAAGAACGGTCCGGAGCGCAGGCGGAGTGTTTAGCTAACCTGCAGGAAATGTCAACGACAGTTATCCAGAAAGTAGCTAAGAGTTACCAGAGATGTTTCTGAGGTGTTGGCCAGGTACTTTTAAGATTTAAAAAGTCAAGAAGGGGGTCTGAAAAGCTGTTAAAAATAGCGTCAAAGTCGCTAAGTTGGCAACACTGTGGGAGGAGCGCTTCATTTGTAACTCGGGGCAGCGCAAGTGGGAGGAGCAAATAATCGGCTTGTTTTGTTTTTATAATCGTTCAAAACTCAGATCGTAATTGGGATTAAAATTCGATTAATTGAGCAGCCCTTCGTCACATAAAGTTTGTTGATGAACCCAGTGAAGAAGGGTTTCAGTTTTGACATGCCACCAAGGGGCAAAATTTCCCTGCCAAAAGTAAAGCCAACGCTTAAGTGATAAACATTGTCTCTTTGATGCGTGTGGACTGCTGTAGCTGCAATACCGATTTTGAACTGTGTGGCACTAGGGCATGGCGATGTATAGATATTTTTAAAATATCAATATAAATTTTAAACGAGATACAGGATGACTTTATATCTTTACATGGATATAACTGGTCAAACTGCTATGCTAGCGATTAGCCACTATGCTAGCAACATGTTGCTCTGTTTATAAGCAGTTATTACATGTATTCTCACAAGTTTGCTCAATCCAAGAGCCTCAGAGTGAATGTGCTGCTCTAAACTTTGCATTTGGCGTTCTGGTTTTTGATTATTTGTGGACTTTCAATGCCAATGGAGTTCTGTTTTTCCATCCTGCTTGTGCGGAGACGAGCCAAACCCCTCCCTCCCCTGTGTAATCAGGAAACATCTACGGATCGCTGGAGTGGCCAAATTACCTCAAACACATTGTAAGGGCTTGAATAGTAAACTATAGGGTAGGGCTGCACAATATATCGAAAAATTATTGTCATCGCGATAACAGGATGTGCGATAGGCCCATCGCAAAACACGTCAAAAACGGCGATAAATGTTTGGTTCAAACATTTCCATCCGTGTCATACATCAACTTTTTGTAAACCAGCTCTGTTTTTTACGCGGAAGTATTATCTGACCAATCAAATGTTGCCCTTCTGATATGCGGCCAATCAGATGGGTCCGTTCATGTAATACGCCCACCCCCTACGTAGACCCTTACCCCAAAATTCCACTATCTCCGTTCCGCCCCCGCTTTCCGCTGCCGCTCGCTTCCCTTGTTCGTCATGCTGGCTCAGATTAACGAACGCACTTTGTGCTGAGGTTTCTGGAACAAGCGCTGCTTTCAAATGTGAACGTGAGTCCGCTCGGTGTCGTTAAGCAGCTGATAATAACCGGGCAGACTCCGACACGTGCCGGTGAACCAACCCCAGGGTTTCCCTTACATAGGCGTAGCCGTGGCGGCCCGCCACGGCTGAAATCCCACCGCCACGCCTACAACATCCCAAGTTTTATTGATGGTTTTTTATTTTTTTTTGCGCCGTTTCCCGAAGAAGCAGCGGGAACTACTGTGTTGTTGCTTGTGATCACAGCCGGCAGGTAGCAAGGAGGAGGCAGAGCAGGGTGGTTACAGCTATGAGCGTACGGATAAAGCATTTTTGATGAATACGAGCAAGAAACGAGGGTAAAACTCGTAAATATCTGTAATCGTGCTGAATGAAATCCTCATTGGGTAACTGACTGTCTTCACGCTCTGTGATTGGCCAGTCAGATAGATGTGTTTCAGTCATTTTTATACTGGCTTAAAAATACTTCATTAAGTCTACTAAGCAGGGGTGTAGAAGGTGTTTAATAGGGCCAGCCCAGTAATGATCTTAGGACAAAAATAAAGGGGGCAGAAAGTCAAATAAAGGGGGAAAAAGAAGATGTTTTTCCAGACGCCAAGAAAAATTAAATGCCAAATCCACCCTGCAGTGTGTCACTGAGAGTTTAAAACATAATTTTTTCTTGTGCAAATATTGGTGTATTCACCTTTAATACTAGTTATTAAAATGCAGCAGTCGCTGGATTGGTGCAGTTCAAAGTGGAGTGCATCAAATAAAACAATATTAACATAAAGGTGAGGCGTGTCCCCCCCCCCCCCCCCCCCCCCCCCCCGCCAACACCACCTCCACCACAGCTGGAAAAATTCCTAGGGGAAACACTGAACCCACCTACCTCCATGTTGCTAGTGTTCCACCCCGTTCCACCGGGTGGTGACGTTAGCCCCAGGCTCCGGTTAGCTTCCAGCTAAAAGGCTACAGCGCTCTCCTCCCAGTCCCACCCTGCTAAAGATGGCCTGGAAAAGTTCCCCCACACATCAAAGTGATTTTTCATTTATGAGCTTTTATAACCTTGTTTATCAGGATAGTTGATTTGCTGCTGCACATAAACTGTCAGTCAGAAGCTCTGCTAGCCGGTTATCTTAGTTCAATTTGTTAGCTTGTTATCAGAATCATAGCTGCAGTTTCATCATCTGAGCTGCTTTTTAAGATCTAGGTAAACTTGTTCAATTTGGGGTTAAAAACAAACGTTTTCACATATTTTCCATGTAGTTTTTTTGCCAGTTGCTCTTCTGAAAGGTAGACAATTGTTTTTCTCTTTCCCTCAGAAAATCTTAATGTTCTCCTAGTTTGGCCCAGCACAGTTCACTTCCCAATTACAGCAACAGCCTTATATCATAACCACATAAGTGGAGAAAATGCTCAGTAGCAATGAGAGAATTTGCTGTTGCATTTAAGTGATGTTAACTATTATTTAACATTTAAACTTATTTTCTGATTGTTTTTATTTATTCTAAAAACCCTGGTAAGGGATGTTTTTCTGTATTTGGAGCATCAGAAAAAGTTTTATGGTGGAGGTGATGTTTTAAAGTCACTGAGAAACTGCATGTATGCAGTTTGTTGTTTTGCTGCTAATACAGTAGCAGGTGCAGCTGCATATTTTTTCAGTAAAAATCTTATGTTGTAATGGAATTCATGCATTAGTTTTTGTTTGCTTTGAACCCAGAGCAGACGTCACACGCCAGACGACATCAACACTGCATACTTTAGTATTTGTTCATTTATCGTGAGTAAAATCGATATCGCAATATTAAGCACTGTTATCGAATATCGCAGGTTTTCCTAATATCGTGCAGCCCTAATAGAAACGTTTCTCCGCAGGAGTACGTGCGTGTGTATTAGGGCTGGGGGTAAACGATTATTTTTAAAACGATTATTCTGACGATTATTTTATCGAATAGTCGACTATTCTAATGACTATTTAGAAAATTAATCTAATGATTATTTTTCTATTGCACAATTAACAAAAGCCAGAAAATCTCAAATAAATTGATAAATTCTTACTGTAAGAGAATAAACACTACAGGCCTTCCATTTTGTATAACACTGCGTTTATTGTGTTGTGGTTGGTTATGTTCTGGTGACGTGTAGAACTTGGGAGTGCAGGCTGCTGCCTGAGAGGTGGTAGAAGATGGAGTGTCTCCATGCTGCTTTGTTTTGGTCACTTATGTGCGTGAGGCGAGTGGTCTTACGGGTTAAACCAAACTCAGGTGATATTTTACACTAAACCGAAAACCCACAACACTCTAAATGTAATAAAAGGGAGATCTACACCACAAAAAAGATGAACTCTAAACCAAAACGTAACAGCTTATCCCAACGCAAGAAGCTGTTAGCGAAGATGCTAACAGTAGCTTTACCAACATTAAGTTCAAGTTACCAAGTTTAAATAAACCAAAAACACCCAGCAGCAAACAGACCAGCACGGAGGAGAGACTGCTACCACCAAAACAGCTCTCCTAATGTCTGAAAGAAGCTCCTTAATGAAGGGAGAAACGCTCCCGGTGATTTTCTACATCTGCGATAGACACGAAGCAGCGCATCTGACCCCGGAAGTTGTTGTCCGTTGCCGGGAGACGAAGGGGCAAAACAGGAAAATAATCTAGTAGTGGACGGACGTTGTTCCGGGTCTTCGGTATTTGGCGGAGATGTTAGTGAAGGCGGAGAAGAGGGCGAACTACAGGAAAAACAGGCAGATTCCTCCTCTATTTACAAACTCCTGGGGATGCAACAAGTGGGCGCGGTGCGTCGACTTCCGGATCTGACGTCGACAAATTTTTAGAATCGAGCCGTCGACTTTGTCGAGGCTTCGCTACAGCCCTAGTGTGTATGTTTGTGTCTTTGTTCATTTTCATCTCTCTAGCCTGTTTAGATACACAAAAATTATAACATTTATCAATCGCTGTGTTTTATTTAGAAAAATGTCTTTATTTTGTTATTTACTGGCCTGCCTCTTTTGTTTTGGTTTGACGTCCTGCCAGAATTGACGCAGCTCACTCACGACTCGCGAAAAAGTTAGAGCATACACTGAAACCATCCAAGTGGTGCTCGCTGCAGAACCACAAAGGTGGAGCTGCACCAGAAGGTGGAGCTGCACCAGGGTCAGCCCCACCCATTCCAGAGTCAGCCCCGTCCATTCCATCAGAGTCAGTACAATTCCTTCCAGTTGTCAGACTTGATAGCATTCTGGAACCAAAGAGGGTTTTATAGCTAAAAAATACAAGATTGAGGACGGAGGTGAGAAGTTAACTGAACAGTTTTTGTAAAGGTTCTATATAATTAAAAATCTAACTTTTGGAACTTTTTATCATGTTATATTGTCATTTCCTCATAAGAAACACGCCAAAGCCATTTTTGGCCTCATTCATGCATTTTCCTCCCATCTCAGCTTCAATTTGGTCTCCTCCCCCTAAGTGGGTCTGGTCTTGGTTCTCAAATCTGGACATTCTGTGAATTTTCTGACAAATTATTTCTGAAATGACTTCTACTGAGACACCGCCAATAAACCATACATCCCATCTCCTAAGACACACTGGATAGGACAATTACATGTAACACCACTTACTTCATATCAGATGTGGTGGGGTAGAGGCTATGGAGGCAGGTTGGCATATAGTTTTGCGCAGGTTCGACTCCCAGTGGCAGAAATCTTAGGTAGATTACAACCCCTTTTCTTAATTTCTAGCTACACTTGCCAGTACTATGTTTACAACAATTTACTGGTATACCGTTTACAATATAATGACTAATGTGTTTATTTATTTATTCATTTATTTAGCCAGTGTGAGTCCATTTGTGAGCAGAGTTTCAACTAAAATGCTGTTTAGGAACGACCAAATTCAAAGAACTTTTAGAGACATAAATATTTTGCTGAAAATAAACATTACAACTAAAATATAAACAAATTCAATGTTTCAGCTGGCTAAATAGATTGATGCCGACCTCACCGAGAATCGAACCAGCATCAGCTGAGGGGGAAGCAAAATTTGATTCAGATGATCTTACCACTGGACTACCAGAGCACATATGACAGTCTCTCATGCTGTTGCACCACATTATTGTTAGAGCGGCTGTGGGCAGATATCTGCTAAAAGAAATCGTTTCATTTCAAGATGTATTCAGGCTTTGTCATGTAGCAAGTTATATTTATCTTGTTTAATTGGAGCATAGAACATAGCATTAACATTTGTAAAGTAGTAACAGCCATAATTCATGTGGGTCAGGTTAGTTTGCGATGAAGTTGGAAAACAAAAACGGAAGTCAGTGGGCTAGGCTGAGTTTGCGTGAATGGGCGGGGCTGACCCTGGTGCAGCTCCACCTTATGGTGCAGCTCCGCCTTTGTGGTTCTGCAGCGAGCACCCTCTCAAACCATCGCTGCACGGCGCAAGCCTTTGTGGTGCTTCACAGCTGATGTGACCGGGAGCGTAGATTAACAATGGTGCCAAATAGATGCGCTCTTCATTCCACGGTGCTTCGTGGTGCATTGTCGCACTCCTGTGTCTGTTGTGATCCAGGGGTAAGGAGGGGTGATGATGTGTAATTGTTTAGTCCTGTGACAGTGATGGTAATCATCTCAGTAGCATTAATGTGTGTGTGTATAATATTTTACAAAAGATTAAAACATTTACAGTGTATAATTTCAGTCTATACAAAATTTGCTGTTTTCAGAAGCGTAAATTGGTATCAGCAAATATCGTATCGGCCCACAAAATTCATATCGGTGCATCCCTAATTTGTATTGTATATTGGAATTCACCTAAATACATTGAGAAATAACTTGGGGATCCTTATCACCCGGTCCTTCCTTAGAGTGGTATCAGTACTGTGGTATCAGAATACAAGTACACACACACAGCTTTTGGCAGAGAACCAGTTCTGAAATGAATGCATCCCTACCAGTTCCCTTTGCACGTAAGAGTGTAATTTAAGTTGGTTTGTTTCATACTTTTTCAGTGTTGGCCCAATGACTAAACTAATTCTTAGCATGCGTTCTACTGAACTGAATAAAAAATTGATACAATAAAGACCTTTGATTGCAGAAGTTGAATTATCAATTACCATAACTTTAAACAACTTTACTGTCAAAGTTCAGCTTTAATGTACCACACCTGTCTTATTTTGCTTCTGTATTATTGAGAAGCACAGCAGAATACCTCAACTTTCAAATGATACAACAAAAAGAAACACTCTTCTATTGGATTCAAGCAGAAGCCTTTCCTATAAATAACATAATTAATACTGTGTTGTTATATTTTGCTGCAGAAACGCATAATTTACAATCACGGCTCCTCTAAAGAATTCCTGACAGGTTTTCCTCTAATTATATTTTGCTGTCGCTGGCAGCTTCTTTGTGACATTGTGTGGCCTTGGTTTATTTTAGAAATCAATCCGACTGCAGCAGTTAATAACCTAGTTGGAAAACATCGTTTTTAGGCATTCGTGCTTTTGTTTGATCAAGGAATACCTGGCAATGTCAGTATGTTATGTAGTCCTTGTAATGATTTAAATTACATGTTATTTTATAAGCCATAAGACAAAAGATTCCATAGCAAATATGAAATCAACCTTATGGATCTGTGAGGTTATTTTAAACCAGAAGATTGGAACTTTTCATTGCAGGAATCAGATAACAGCTTCGTATTCACTCAGAGACAACAGAAGAGAGAGAGTCGAGTTTAAAAGTTTAAAAATGTATTACTAAACAAATTATACTAGACTAACTTTAACACTAAATGTATGGTGTAACTAAGGTGAATGAGACGGAGAATGGGGTGATGTGGAATGTTGCTCAGAACCAGCAAATCCGAAGAAATGATTAGTTCTGATGGGAATTGAAGGTGATGTCTTCGCACTAAGCTTTGATTAGGAGATTCATAAACACATTCAACGCCATTTTGTCGGCCTACATACCCTTAGCGGAAGTCCCCGTTAGATCACGAATGTCGAGGTCCAGCTTCTCTGGAACCGAAGCCGGTAGCAAAAGCAGCGGTTGCCGACCAGACCAGTCTTTGAGATACTTCCGGGTCACGATGGTTTTGTTGGCATCTAGCAAGACCCAAACCTGGGTCGTGATGGTTCAGCTTTTATTCTGAGAGGAACCGTTGCAGCAGTTGGAACAGCAACAGATTTTATCCAGCTTGTCGTTGGTTCTTTTGGCTGAAGAGGAAAGTTACGGATTGGCCACTCCGACACTTCTCTAGAAAGCTTTGAACTGCGTTAAAGACGATGTGGGCATAGTTTTATACTTCGGATGTTTTGGTTTATAGTCGAATGAACAGATGACAGATTTACCAAACACCACCAAAACCACGCCTCCGTCAGATCTGGCAGATTCTGATTGGATCAGTAAAGCAATGTGTCGTCCCTTGACGCTACGTGAGATCACTCCTAGTGGAAACATTTAAAGTCATATTACTTATTATATTCTATAGGATTATAATAAAGTACATTGTTTCCCCTAGGAATTTTTCCAGCTGTGGCGGTGGGGCTGCCCGGGGGGGGGGGGGGGGGGGGATTATGACACTTCTCTAAATAAAGTAAAAATTTCTAGTGCAGATTGGAGACAACCCATAGAGGCGCTGATTTGATCTCATTTCAGAGAAAAATAGAACAGGTCAGATGTACCTAATAAATAAAATTAATAAACTCAGGAATCTGTTTCTTTCCTTCACTGCTCTGGTGCTGAAAATATCACTAATGCAGATCACAGGACATGCACAGATGAATGCACCTCTTATTTATTATTTGAAAACTACATTTACTGCAGCTGGCAGAGGCAGAGATTTTTTCTATTGATTAGAGCTGAAACAACTAATCGATTTAATCGATTATAATCGATTATTAAAATAGTTAACAACTTTTTTAGTCATCGATTAGTTGTTTAATAATCATATTTTACCGCATAAAGTCTATTTTTACCACAATCTGACATCGGTTACAAGCTGTTAAATTTGCCGCCAGTGTGTGGCAGTCTACCAGTGGAGCCGTAGAAGAAGAAATGAGCCAATGAGTGCCCTCGGTTTTCATGACGTATCACGTTACTGACGCTCATCTTGCTGTGAGAGATGGCGGAAGAAGAGGAAATACGGAAGAAAAATAGAAGCGACAAAACTGAAGAGAAACCCCGGACAAAAACCTCACGAGTATGGGAGCACTTCACTCTAGATGCCTTGAAAAGACGGGTGACCTGCAAAATATACAAAAACCATCTAGCATGGCACGGAAGCACGACGTCCCTAAGTGAACATTTGAGACGAAAGCATGTGGGGGCTGATGCAGCAGAGGAAGAGCACCGCGGTCAAGTGAGCCGTCATTTGGAAGAGCCAGCCCGGTAAGTAACAGAAAATAAACAAGCTGGACTTAGTGTTTTAGCTGAGTTCGTTATAGTGGATGTTAAACATGTTTTTTTGCCGCGTCAGTCTACGGTGTTCTACTTCTGATTGACTAAATGCAATCGTGAATCTCCTCTGTGTTGTGTGTCATGCGCTTGCCAAATTTAGCACGTCTGTTTATAAGAATGTTCTCGTTAAGAGAAAAACGGCACAAACCCATAACTATGTTCCTCATTCAAAAAAGGACAACTCCTCGGAGAAAAATATACAGACGAGCTGTGTCCAGGTGAATATAACGCGGCATAGTTGTACGCTTTCAATTTTTAAATACATGAGAAATTCAGAAAAAGTCATTTTTTTACTATTAAAAGGCTGTTTTACTATCTAACGCTGTAAAACGCCTCACAACACATTTTTATCATGTTTCTTAAACAGTATTACACAAAATAAACATTTTTCACATTTCTCTAGCTAATTTAAACACTCCCGACTCAAAGTAAAAACCTCATGAGCTTCTTACTTAGAGCTTTTTAATAGTAAAAAAATTAGACTTTTCTGAATATCTCCTGTTGCGGGCTATTTTGTAGAACGTAACCCTCAAAATAAATGATCACTGTATATTGTTAATTAATTCAAATAATATAATATTGATTTAGTGTTGTAGTGTGTGTGCTGCTTTATTTTATATGTGTACTTATTTCAGTCTATTTGTGTTTTTTATGCAGAAAAAAAGCAAGCAACGATGGACAACTACATGGGGAACACGACACTCACCCCCCAGCAATTCATACCACTTACAAACTATTCTAAACATGCTGGTAAAAGACATGAGGCCACTATCCATGGTGGAAGGAGCAGGCTTCCAGCTAATGCTAAAAAATTATTCTGGACTGATATTTTGCACTGTTTAGCTCATGTTATACTGCTGACTGTGTTCATGTGCAATAAAATAGATTGCAGTCAACTGCACAATTCTCTTATGTTTTTTTTCTTAACTGAAATGCATCCATCACTTGTATAGGTTAAATAGCTAAACAATAACAAACCGATTAATCGATTAATCGAAAAAATAATCGACAGATTAATCGATTATTAAAATAATCGTTAGTTGCAGCCCTACTATTGATACACGGAATTTACAGAATCATTTAAAATTTTAATAGGGGAAGACTGCAGGAGGGAGCGGTAAAATACAGGGGGTCCCCAGCAAAAACAAGAAACTTTACGAGTCTGATGAAACCCGCTGGTTTTCCATCAGGCAGTCACGGGGCAGCTCCAACGACCCAGTGGCTGTGCTGGGTCAATGTTATCGAGCTCAGTCCGGCTCGGCCGTGAACGAGCTGAGGCGACATCGTGCTCTGCTTAAGAAGAGGTGTTATTTTCCCGCTTCAGAAGAAGCGTCCAACGTGTTTTTACGCTTTCTCCGAGACATGTCACGTCGCTAAGTTGTTAGCGCCGCGTGCTAACACATCAATAGTGCAGCATAGCCTGCTGGAGGTTTTAAGGATTCAGATGAAAACACCCAACCTCTCAGGCTGCTCACACATCGATCTTAAGTTGTCGCTGTTGCGCTCACGCCGTAATACAGTATTAGATGCGGTTAAAGACAGACATGAAAAAATTTTTTTTTTACATAAATAAGTGATGCTTAGCCTGGTGGGGGGTGGAAAATCTGGCCTAATAAGCACTGGAGGAAACCCTGTCAAGATCGTCAACACTCGTTTATCTTAATGCTATTGAAACATGTAAACCACAAAGCATTATATCCACTGCTACCTTTCTAATTTTAAGCTCAGTAACTTATGCTGTAACTTCACCTTGCCCTGCCTGCTCCTCCTTGCTGCCCGCCGGCTGTGATCACAAGCGACAACATAGTAGTTCCCGCTGCTTCTTCGGGAAACAGCACCAAATAAATAACTTGGGATCTTGTAGGCGTGGCGGTGGGATTTCAGCCGTGGCGGCCCGCCACGGCTACGCCTATGTAAGGGAAACCCTGAAGTAATTAATATTTTTATTTCACAGATTGGTCACATCTTATTATTGACTAACACTTTGTTTGATTAGCTTTATTAAAATAGAGTGCTTTGATTTATTAAAAGGAGAGAGTCCATTCTTCATTCTTCTCTTGAGCTGGAAAGAAGCAGTTCTAACAAATAGGGCTGTCGCGGTTGAGGAATTCCCCCTGCGGTGATTCAGGGTGGCTTAATATTGCGGTGTGCGATATTATTGCAGCCCTTTTTTTATTGCAGTACTATCTAAACATAATGTTTACACATTTAAAAAAGGTTAAAAATTGCCGTGCCTTCTTTAATAACACTTTACTGAATCCAGATCAAAGGGCAGTAACAACACAGATCGCAGTAACGTTTGTTTCTCCGACAGTCGGAGTCCGACTGAACTTAAAAACAACAAAATTCAGGAGAAGGTTAAACTTTTAAATGCAAATTTGGCTGCAGCATCTAACAAATAAGAAACAAGTCCCCATTTTGTTTAGTTGTTTAAAATCAAGCATAAAAAATTACATGTACCGGGCGCGCGCGCGCCGGGGGGCGGGCACACTATCATTTCACTTTCACACACACGAATGTCGGTGATTTATAGCTCGGTCACGTCCTTGTTACATACAAGGAAAACCAGCATGTTAACCATATACGGTTTGAGAGAGGATCTGAGAGGGGTGGCAACATTTCCAGCAACACTGAAAACCCTCTCGGATGGTGCGCTCGTTGCACTAACGCACACGTACTTGCGTGCGACTCTGGCGAGCAAAGGGAATCTCTCCTGGTTGTTGCTCCATCGTGTCACGGGGGTTTTCTTTAGGGTGGATGCATTCCTCCTGCAGGTAGCTAGTGAGCTCCAGCTCGGCTCAAACTCTCTTCGGGACGGCTGCAGAAGCAGTGCTTGTCCGGGACTTCAGCAGGTCTCCGAGCGTTTATTTATTTATTTTTGCCGCTGGTGGCAGCTCTGTCTCGGCCAAGGACTCTGGCTGCGCAGCAGCTGACGTACTGAAAACCAAAGTGCTCCCACAGGAGCGAAGTAACGTTTCGTTTTGATACCAGTGCAGCCATCCTTCTCAACATGCATCATTGAGTTGAACCAAGTTCAGTAATCGCGGTGGCCCATGTTGCAGCGCGGTGGGCTTCTTCATATCGCGATATTTCATTTTTGCGGTTACCGCGACAGCCCTACTAACAAATGCATGAGACCTTGAGGCCATGTCTCATGCAGACTAGTTCTGTGTCAGAGGAGAGGGGGAAAATGACTTTTGGTGGAAAACAGACATTTCATACCGTTACATCCTAAAACGAAATAATAAAAATTATTTAAATTTCCATAGCTTATTCATGAACTGGGCTAGCAGTGTGACGTTATACATCAGTGAATGGGTCTAATATCCCATAGTGGAATTGTCGTTATTCTTGATGTATGTTTATGGAAAATAAAAGCACTAATTTTACATCAGTTTGAGTGGTTTATCTGTTTGTTAGTAGTGTTTAAAAGTCTCTTTATTTGCAAAGGTTTGGTTCTAATTTAAATTCAGATCATTTTGGGATTTTTACTCCACTTTAGTGGAACTATGCAGTGTCAGTCTCTTTGGTAGTTTCTCCTCCTGGAGAAAGAATAACATTTCTGACAGATTTAAAAAGAAAAGACAAAACTGTAATCTGGATATCAGCTGTAAAATGTGGAAATGGGACTTTTTCAACAATGCATAATTGCTCCAAGTGGGATCCAGACGTTTTAATTCTCCTTATTTAAAGTTGAGGTAACATTGTAGGTTTGTGCTAGCTGTGAGCGCGTGAGATGGGTAAAAATATCTGGAAGCATAACACACGTCATGGTTTTCAGTTTTTTTTCTCTCTATGCAACCACGCTGTGTTCATTTTTATTAGATAGAACATTTTGCATGTGGGATTTCTTCTATTTCAGACTGATTCTGATTTACACAGATCATATAAGCAGCACAAACTGGTTCTGCAGGATTCAGTTATTTTGCTTTGGTTAATGATTTTCCACTCATCTCATAAAGCTTTCAGTTTACATTGAGTGTTATAACTATAAAACAGAACACATCAGCCTTTCAGTTTCACCTTGTACCGTTACTCAGTTGTTGATAGTAGCTACAGCAGGGTATTGAACATTAGTCTTTGTATTTTTTAGCACCGAACAAATAAATATTAAGAACTAAAGCTTTGATTAAATGACATCACAGCATTTTGACTGCTTAAAAAACGATTTAGCTCCTACCATAAAGACAATATCAGCAGGTTTTATTGTGTTTTTAAGTGGGTTTATGTGGATTTATGTTAGCAGCAGCTGTCAGCATTCCTCAGTCTGAGATGTGGGGAAGATTTCTTAATGATGAGTCAAAAAAAACAGCATTTTGAGTGAAGTTTTCCCCACCTGAAGCAGTTCCATGCTGGTTGGAGTAAATGCTTTGCTGTGGATTTTTATACTGAGACTTTTGTGCACCATCAACTTTACTGGTGACAAAATCCACGATCTGGCATTTATCTGACCATGCTACATTTAAAAGGTCTTTTTATTTATTTATTTTTTGCAACAAATATTTAGTCTTTTTTCACTTTGAGCATCAGTTAACTCGGTAGAAGCTGGCACAGTATGTTATACAACCTCGCTGTAGAAGAATAAAGCCAATCCTTTAGAGAAACACCTTTCTTTGCACAAATGTAAACAAAAATTAAATGTGTGGCTTTTGCTAACAAAAGCTAAACCAGTTATACCATTTCCATTCGTAAAGCAGCACTCTCATAAACCTTATTTGTGTTGCAAGTCTGAAATAAAACAGTCTTGGCAAAAACAAGGGTGATAATCCACAGAGTAGGCAGTGAGGAAACTGGCTCATCCAGCTCAGAATCACACAGAAAGCTGTTTGATTTAACAGCACCATTTGTCTTTGTTTCCTCATGGACATAACAGATCTCACCCATGTCTGAAGGGCTTTATATGACTATAGCTGTCTAGACTATTATTCATCACACAAATGAACTCCAACTGCAGTTTTAAAAGTCTGAATTAAAGCTTTCTGTATCTTGTTTTGTCATTTTTAAGAGATTCTGGATATTATGTCATTCCTACTCGAGGATCAGCATCCTTTGTTTCCAGTAGTGTATTGATCTCTCAAGCCACAGTGTCCATAAGAAGTATAATTAATTGAATCTATTTGAGCTACATTGGCTAAAGTATTCCCCAGGAGGCCAGGATTCACGCCTAACACTCCTCCTGCAGCACTCTTCTGGAAATAAATAACAGAAGTGTGGAGGCACATGATTCTGCCATTTTCCTCCCAATGTTTTAATCCTGCCAGAAAGTGATGTCTGCAGTCTCAAATGACCACTGAAAGTTGATTCAGGGTCAATTCTTCCAAAGCTGAACATTGTTTTTGAGAAAGAGATAGAAGTGCATCATGTTTGCTGAGGAGAAAATGACAACATTTTCGTAATGTACTGGATTTGTTGCTGTGGGAACCAACGTTGCAAGTGTTGGTGTCAGTTTTTTTGCACAGAGGAAATAGTAAATAAGTTTTCAGTGAGTAATTGTGGCACGTTATTTTACAGAAGTGTGAAAGTTAATCCCGGTTGAGCTGAACTCAGTGGTAAAGTCCCTCATCTAATCTGTGGTCAGGTTTTATTATGAGGTAAAGCTCTGCTCTGTGCATCGCTATGATGTCACTGCAGAACCCCACCAATGTAGTCTTGGGTGTAATAGCAGACAGTATTCCCAGATGTGGATTTTTCCTTTTGTTTACTTTACTATCTGCTATGAATGTTCTTCCCCAATAAAGTCCAACTAGGTAATTATTCTGTTATATTTTAGTTCAAAGTCTTCACAATAAGAACTTTAAACTAAAGCCTAAAGCCAAAATAACAACTAAAAACACTTGTGAAGCTTTAGACAGGTCTGTTAATTTTACAGCATTGACATCCCAACAACTATTTGGACTGATTCCAGTTTATTTCCATATGTTTAATAGTATACAGGTGAAACTTGAAAAGTTACAAAAAAGGTTCAAAAGTCCATTTGTTTCAGTACTTCAACTTAGACTGAGAGACCATTTAAAGGCTCAGGTTCCCTTTGCAGGGGTTTTGGATTTATTAGCTGATTGGAGTGTGACACTCGGAGCCTAGAGTATTAAACCTTTTTGACCTAACACCACATACGGGCCCGCACTACTCAGCCCAGTTACTGTAGAAAGCGTTCACATCTGGCTATCCTGTTTTTTATTTGTGAGCAACTGGTCAATTTTTCAGTTCTTTTCCCAAGGCGGTCTGCTTCGTGCTGAGCTGGTCCAACACACCCACTGCTGACAGACTCACGCTTACCATTAGGGGGAACCTCCTATCTGATGTCATTCGTGATTCATTATCATTCTGGCTACAGAGAAGTAACATCTCCTCTGAATGAGGACATCTCTCTGTCTGAGGAGCACACACACACACACACACGCACACACACACACACACACAAGGACAAACACAGCAGTCTGGATGCAATATCAGAATCAAAGTCTCCAAAAGCAACACTGCTCACGGCGGCTTTTGTTTAACACCAGGATTCATCCGCGTGTCATTTGCCCCGCCCACATGCTCAGAGATACACGTTCCTGAGAAGTGGATCCTGGATCGATGCCATCCAGCCCAGACCGGGCCACATGTGGAAGCACCAAAAGTGTCCTCTAATGCTGGGCCCATGGTGTCTTCATCCTGCAGACTATAACCTGACCTATTACATTTGTTCACTGTACACCATGCATGGAACTTCTCATTACAATAAAAACTATAAAATATTTGACTGTGTGAAATGACAAATGATGACAGCCACTAATGAATTATTGACGATAATAAAATATATTTAGACAGTTGGAAAACCAAGGCTCTGTTTGTGTAATAATGGTGGTTTGTTAGAGATATTTTATGTTCCATGTGTTTAAAATACGTTGATAATGTTAAATATACATCAACAATAATCATAATACAAAATTTTCTTACGTTTTCTGTCCTTTTTTAAGATGCTAAAGCTTTTATAATGACTCGACAGAACAAGCTAGGTTTTGAACGCAAACACAGTTACGGAACACTCACCCCACCGTCTTCCCCGAGACGCTTCTGGTGGAACCGGAAACCCGTGGTGCCAGAGTAAACGGGATAGTGCTAAACACCAGTTGCTGTTTATCTCGGTAATATATTTATACGACATTAGAACTTAAAAAAAATTATATATTTTAAGCCAATTCATTTTCCAAATTTGCTATTGCAGCTTTAATGACTTTGCGAAAGAAAAGGTACATTTTTGTTTTATGTGAGTTATGTTAAATTATAAAAACTTTCACAGTGTTGATTTGCACATTGCTGCTGCGATTTATTAATTGTAGTACAGACATGTTGTAAAAACGCGTTTGTATGTCAGGAGAGCATTTTGATTAATTTTATTCTGTTAAATCAATTATATCCCTGCTTTGAGTGAATTTTGGTGACTTTTCATGCTAAATTATTTGTACTCAATCTTATTAATTCTATCTGTGTATCTAATTTTTGGTTTGTACCACCACTAAGTCCATTTAATTACAGTCCTTCTGTTTTATTTAGCTCTCATGTAGCATAACTGTGTCATTTCCTGTTATGTTGACATTCCTTAGTCACTCATGTACTCATCCTTCAGGCTGAGGCATCGATGAAACTGTTGGCTTCCTTACAGAAATAACCCATCTGGCTCAGTTTCTTGGTTATTCTATTATATTGACGGTCCAGACAGAAGTAGTTTGTGGCTCTAGATTACGTTTATTGATGGCGACACAGACCACATATGGTATCTGAGTAGCCTTTTCTCCTAACTCCCAGGTGTTATTAGTGGGGAGTAAATTCCTATGTTGTTGAGACTTTCTGTATATTTCAAACACTACAGGTTTTGTGGCCCTTCGTGATGGAAGCAGGGACTCATCGCTCTACGTCTCAGGAGATAACAGCCAATTATAGCTGATGGGGTGCAGGTTATAGCTGCAAAAGGAATCCTCTAGTGAGATGGCAGCAGAAGGAAGTGGTGTGGGGTGATCTGTGTTGGAGATATATTCAAAAGGAGTATTTGCAGCAGTAGGGTAAAATGAAAGCTGAGAATCACAGTTAAATGATCTTAATTATGTTAAAGGAGCAGTTATCCTTGTGTCTATTAATGTGTTAATTGCAGGAAATCTTTTCTGTATATTTTATTTACAAGCCAAGTTCAAACCATTTTTACTTGTTATCTTTTAAATCTAATCAGTCACTCTGAGTTTTACATGCAGGCTAAATGTGGAAATAGTCTTCTTTCTCTATTTCCTGCATTAGTCGCCAATAGAAATGCTCGGATTAGAAAAGCCACACAGATCTACGTCACACTCATTTAAATTCATGGATTCACCCATCTTGGCTCCCGATGTTGTTGGTTTAGTGTCCAGGAGAGAGCAGAGGATGTCTTGACTGGTCGAAGCTAACTGTTAGCATTAGCAACTCCACCACACGGCAGAACTCCTTCAGGCTTGTGTTATTTGTGGAGATAAAACATCAGCGTTGCAAAACATGGAGTCAGTAATAGAGTCGTGTTGCTGTTAGCCTGTCAGAGGCGGGATGTCCACATATCAGGAAACAAGACTCCAAAATTTGCTGTTTTCTGCTCATCTCTGCTCTGGCTCACGCTAGAGCTTTTTTCCCAGAGATCAACTTACAAGGCATTAATTTAAGCTAGAGACCACTGAAAACGTGTTGAGAAAGTGTGCGAACTTGGTCTGCAGTGCTTTTGAATTATATTGCACCTCATTGACTCAAATGTTTAACCTCACCGTCGAGAAGAAAGTTTTCTCAGTCGGTTAAAAAACTGAGGTTTGCATCGTTAAATCTTAAGATGGTGTGTGACCGGGTTTATTCTTGACATCTTAATTTTTTAAAATCTGTTCTGTAAAACAAGTGTTTCCATTTCTGTCTTCATTTAGATTCATTGTGATTTGATGCTTTAAAGGAGTTGGTGGGAAGTGACTGTGTGAGACGTCAACGTGATTGATGCTTAAACGTTTTTATTGGTGCTGTAGAAGCTTTTGCCACCAGAGCAGATTTATCACTCTTACTGTGCATGATCTAAGAGATAAACTGTCTTTTAGCTTTGCTTTTACATCAGCCCAAACTATCCTAATGGAGTCTAATTCAAGTCAGACTGAAAACAGAACAACTTTAAGACTAAATGCATCTTGCTGCTCCGAAGGAAGTCGTTTTACAATCCGTTCTACGTGGTATTTTAGGCAGTTGTTGACTTATACTGGTTTGTTTTATGACCAGTTATCATAAATCTGGTTAGCTAAGGCTTCACAGAAAAGATTTGTCACATTTCTGGCCACGTGTATTTTCCACTGAACAAAAATAAATGAAGCTTTTAAAAAGCAGGGGTCTCATTTATCAAACATTGCGTAGAATCCTTACTAAAACCGTACTTGAGCTCAGCTAAAAAAATGTACTTCGCCAGGCAGGTTTGTGATCTATCAAACATGGAGTACGCACAGCTGCACGCAATCTCCGCTTCATAATTCGGAGACTAACGAGAATGTTTCTCAGCTGCTTTTTAGTCACATCCCGCCCTCACCACGCCCACTTTCTGCTATAAATGGTCAATTCAAAGTGCCTTGTGGACCTCATGCATATACATAAGCCGGCTTGTTGCAGCACTTCGATCACAACAGCATATCAAGGAAGCGTAATTTCACAGAAGCAGAAATGCAGGTACCTGTGGGTGTGGTGGAGAAATGAAAGGAAGTGCTTTTGAAAAACAAATAAGAGAAAATCCACGGAGTGGCACAGCGTTGCTGAAGCCGTCAATGTTGTGAATTCTTCAGAGAGATCTGTGGCGGATATAAAAAAAATGGCCCAATCGGGATTCGATCCCCAGACTCCCAGGTGAAAGTCACACACGCTGACCAGTAAGCAAACTAAGATCTCCCTTGTCCAAGTAGCCAGGGCGCATGATCAATCGGGTCACGTGACAGGGCGCTCACACTGTCACAGACACATGACATTCTGTCTCAGTCTGTCCCCCTGCTGATATTCTGCATTTCGCATTCTGCTCATCTGACTCCCATTAAGTAAATCCGTGTCGATGTTTGAAGACGAAGAATTTAATTAAAACTTTATCCGACAGCGGCGTCCTGAGAAAGTGTTGGAGTCACAAATCACTGATTGGATCTGGAACCAGCCCTGTTCTGACACCCCGTCTTGTTCCTGTTTCTATTCAGCCAATCAAATATAGTTTCACTGCTGGGCTTATGACCCACACTAGTTGCTATAGCAGCAACAGCCTGCCTCCTGGAGAACATGTCGTGCGTGTTAAGTGACTCTCAGATGCTCACTTGTTGTCTCTGCCTTGTGCTTGCTCTGGAACACACACACACACACACACACACACACACACACACACACACACACACACACACACACACACACACACACACACACACACACACACACACACACACACAATAAAGTGACTCTGCACATTACGGGTTAGCATTGAGAGCTTAAGTGGCTCTAAAGCAGGTGTCATGATTGTGGTGCAGCTCTATATCCTCGTGTGATTGACCCAAGACAAAAATGTCCTTGTGCTTTGATTAGACGGTGGTCAAGTTGCCTAGAGCATGAACAATAAACTGTGCATGTTAAAACATTTTCTGTTCCAGTGTTTGTAATCCAGAGTAAAGTTTCCCAACTGTTCCATCTCTAGAAATGTCATGAAATGTCATGCATTCAGCTAAAATAAAATAAAATCTACTAGAAGGCTGGCTAGGGTTTGGAACATTCTTGCAAAGTATTTTGTGAAAAACAACATTTTTTAAAATGTTTTCTTTATTTTCAAGTGTCAAATTTAAAATGTTGGGAAGTCCGACTCATGCTAAATATACTGGAGACCAGAAAATATCTGGTGAATGGAGTCGGCCAATATTCAGCATAACCGGTCTAATCTAATTCGACATTTTTCAGTTTGTGACCGTATGAGAGGCGGACATCTTTTTCTTCTAGATTGATCATTTTCAAGTGAATCCTATTTTTTATGTGTTCTGTTTATGGTTGTTTACAAGGAAACAGAATCGGTATCAGCCCTTAAAACCAGAATCGTGTGTTTCTATTTCACCACAAGAATCTGTTTTTTAATATTATCAGACAAAGAGGTGTCCAACATAAATTTTAGAGACACTTTTGTTTTGCTTTGTTTATTTTTATTGCAGCTTCAGCACTTCTCCTTTTCATTATTAAAAATCCTGTGAACGATCCTCTGTGTAAAGAATCACAAATGTTCTCTATTATTAATACCCTGTTGAAACGTGTGTGTGTGTGTGTGTGTGTGTGTGTGTGTGTGTGTGTGTGTGTGTGTGTGTGTGTGTGTGTGTGTGTGTGTGTGTGTGTGTGAGAGAGAGGAAACCAGACATTTAGGTGTATTTACCATTATTCAGTTGGAGTTGGTTTATAAAAAACTCAGATTATTTGATGCAAACCCTTTTAGAGGAACTTTAATCTGATGACGAAAGAGAAGTGGGGGCAGGTTGGGTTAAGAACCATAAAATGTGGAATTAGATCTCGATGAGGAACCACCTGCAGCTTTTTATTGTTTCAGTCATATTGTAAGAAACATGAGGCGTTACTCAGAGTTATGTTAGAAAGCTACAATAACAGTTAGAGGTTTGCTTTGATCACAGCAGAATCAGGCATTTAAGAAAATCAGAGGTTTACAATTTGAGCCAGAATTATTTGTCGAATTGAGTCATTAAAAGTTCAGAAAAGACAAACTTCTGATTTATTCATTCAGATCTTAAGTTTTATAGTCGATTGTAGTCTTTAAAATCCCTTTGATTTACCTGGTGTGCGCGCGTGTGCTTACGTGCGTGCCTGTGTGTCTGATGAAACCCAGGACATCTCCCGCCTGCTGCTGCTCAGCACTACAAACACTGTGTGGAAGACTATTTAAATACACACTCTCTTAGCCTGCCCCCTACTGTTGCCCAGTCTTCCTTTCAAACACACATGCATGCACTTTCACACACTCTGGGGAGAATACACGCCTAAATCACCTCGTGGGGAAACAGAATTACTGTGGAGCCTAAATGTTTCTTAACTGAGTCTTAGCTGATTTTTTTCCAGCCTCGTTTTCCTATTAAAGTCCAATTAAGCCGTTTGGAGATGGGCCTGGGTCAGAGGACTTTGTGGAGCATACTGCCTCTCCTGGTGTACTGTGGAACTGCTCATCTATGATCTAATTAGTTTGTCACACTTTTTGAAAAAGTGTGTTTTAATTCACTTTTTTGTCAGTTAAGTGAGTAAAAACCTGAATTTTCCACCCACTGTGGCTATGAGTAAGTCTTTTTCCCACCTCTTTAAAAAAATAATTAGTTTTTTCAAAACTTTTGCCAAAAATTAAATGACATCAGTTCTTCTACATTGTTGTTAAAAATACCAATCTAGTTGTTTTTGACCACTAAAGACAGATTTAAGAGATTTTTTTCATCTAATCACTTTTAAAACATTTTTATAGCTAAGAAGTTTTAAAAATAAACATTTTGGTTTTATCTTATTTCAGTAAATTAAGTCAGAATCATTTTAACCAGGATATATTTTCTAAATTCAAGTAATTTGTGAGAATTTTCCACAGCTTGTTAACAGACTGACCCCACATCTCCCCACCTGACTCCTGCAGTTCTCACATTGACCAGTTGGTGTCCTCCTTGTCTCGTTTCCTCACCTGGAAGGAATATTGATTTGTGTCTGTTTGGATTCAGCGACAATTACAGCAGAAAGGCTTCAAACAGTGCACCTTTGCTCTTGGATCAATGCAGAAAATCATTCAAATCACTTATTCGTTGACTTTTCTGACATATTTTGTGTAAAAACTCAGTAGTGTGCACACCTGTTATGTGTTATAACATCCTTATTCTTTTTTCTGTTGTTCTCCTGTAGCTGAAGAGAGTTAAGCACCAGCAAGTCAAGCAGTCTCCTCCCTACCCTTCCAGACCTCCCCCTCCTCAGCCCTGCCGTGCTGCACCTTCTTCTTCATCACACCTCTACAGCTTTCTCCTGAAGACTATCAGAGCTACACAGGTCAACGACTCCCACGCCGGCCACCATGATCACCTCGGAGCTTCCAGTCCTCCAGTAAGCTACACACAGTACACTCAGCGTTTCATAAACGGCCACAGATCATGTGACAAGTACCTTAGTAACAAACTAATGAGTAGGAGTTGGGTTTATTTCCGGGTTTAAGTGCGATTCCTCTGAATACCTCACTGTTAACGCTTCCAGGGACTCCTCCAATGAGTCTGGAGCAACAGAAGCTGTGGGTCTGAGCATGAGCATGGGTGAGATGGAAGACCCCGAGATGAAAGGGAAGAAGAAAAGAGGGAGGCCCGGAAAACAGGCGCAGGTAGGAGCTTCTTACGCGTCTTTAGTTCTGTTCATTTAGATTCTCTAAAGCATTTTTACGTCAAAATCCAGCAAGCGACTGTCTTTTATGTTTTTAACAATTATTTCTTTTCTTTGCCAAAGACGTTCAATAAGAAGCCTCGGAAGACGCCGGCAGAGAAGCCCATGGGGATGGTCAGAGGCCGGGGGAAGGCAAACGGCGTGGCTCAGCACAACGGGAATGCAGGAGACCCCGTCACGCTCTTTGAAGTCGTCAAACTTGGTAAAAGTGCAATGCAGGTAAGGGCAAAATGCTTTAAATAATTATCTTGGCTGTTTCATTTAGCAGCATCTCTAACGAACCCAAAGAGTGTTTGTTCTTGTGTGAAATGCCTCATTTGAAGTCTGTTTTGATGGTTTGGATTGTTCGTGTTTGCAGTCTGTAGTGGACGAGTGGATCGAGTCCTACAAACAAGACCGGGACCTGGCACTCCTGGACCTGATCAACTTTTTCATCCAGTGCTCGGGTTGCAAAGGTGAAGCTGCTTTTATGTTTCACACACATAAACGTCCAACAAGCGAGTCGGTATTTACGTTGAAACCAACTAAGGCCGTGTTTTTGTTCCCAGGCACTGTGAGGATAGAGATGTTCAGGAACATGCAGAACGCAGAGATCATCCGTAAGATGACGGAGGAGTTTGATGAGGTAACCGTGTGTTTCGGTGAACCGAGGACGGTCACAACGTGGAACTGGACATTATCATCAGGTGTGACGCAGCTTCAGCTGAAAGAACGCCCCTTCTCTCACTGTGTCTGCAGGACAGTGGCGACTATCCTCTGACCATGCCAGGCCCCATGTGGAAAAAGTTCCGCTACAACTTCTGCGAGTTCATCTGCGTTCTGATCCGCCAGTGTCAGTACAGCATCATCTATGACGAGTACATGATGGACACGGTGATCTCCCTCCTCACTGGGCTGTCAGACTCACAGGTCCGAGCCTTCAGGCACACGTCCACGCTCGCAGGTATCCTTAAGAGCAGCTGGTGATGATTATCGGACAGTTAATAATAGCTATTAATCACATTCACACATACGCTTATGTCTCTGTGTAGCGATGAAGCTGATGACGGCGCTGGTGAACGTGGCTCTGAACCTCAGCATTCACCAGGACAACACCCAGAGACAGTACGAGGCCGAGAGGAACAAGATCGTTGTCAAGCGGGCCAACGAGAAGCTGGAGCTGCTGCTGCAGAAGAGGAAGGAGGTTGGATCGTGGTCTTTTTTCACCCCTAAATATCCCCCTAAAGTCTAAAAGAAAATACATCTGAGAGGAAATCTTAATTGTATAACAAACAGCAGAGATTAGAATCCTTTAATTTATAGATAATAAAACACAAAATGTGCGTCTCCAATGCAGCTCCAGGAGAACCAAGATGAAATCGAGAACATGATGAACTCCATCTTCAAGGGCATCTTTGTGCATCGCTACAGGTAAACATTCAGTTTATCGTCTTATTCATCATCTACAAAACGTATTGTCTGAAAGAAAGCAGGTTACCATGGCAACGTTTTTACTTCGTAGGGATGCCATCGCTGAGATCCGAGCCATTTGCATCGAGGAGATCGGTGTGTGGATGAAGATGTACAGCGACGCGTTTCTCAACGACAGTTATCTAAAATATGTTGGCTGGACTCTCCACGACCGGGTGAGCCGTCCCTCCCGTCGGCGCGTTTTAAACTCGCCGAGGGGGCGCTGAGCTTCACCTACTTCTTGTTTTTCAGCAAGGAGAGGTGCGTTTGAAATGTTTGAAGGCTCTGCAGAACCTCTACACAAACCGAGAGCTGTTTCCAAAGCTGGAGCTTTTCACCAATCGCTTCAAGGTGAAATTGTGTTTTTTGTGTTCATTCTAGCTCCTCGCTGCTGTTTCCCACTTTAATGCTTTGATTTCGTGTTGGCAGGACCGAATAGTCTCGATGACGCTGGATAAGGAGTATGACGTGGCCGTGGAGGCCATCAGACTGGTTACACTCATCCTGCAGTGAGTAGCTTTGCTGCTTCCTATGGAAAACCGTATTTCCTGTCCCATAACTTCTGAAAACCACGGTAACACGGCTTGCTCTGATTGGTTGTTGCAGGGGCAGTGAGGACGCCTTGTCGAATGAAGACTGTGAGAATGTTTACCACCTGGTTTACTCTGCTCACCGACCGGTGGCTGTTGCTGCTGGAGAGTTCCTTCACAGGAAGTGAGTCTTATCTAATGTAGTTTCTGCATCTGTATCACTGGAATTAAATTATCGTCTCGCTCTTTTCACAGATTGTTCAGTCGCCACGACCCACAGGCAGAAGAAGCCCTGGCTAAACGCCGAGGGAGGAGCAGTCCCAACGGAAACCTCATCCGCATGCTGGTCCTCTTCTTCCTGGAGAGCGAGGTAACACGCCCTCATGATACTTTCGGTGTTTGACTCGGAGGCACACAAATACAAAACTCAGATGTGGTTTCTTGGTGTTTTGGTGCATAGCTTCACGAGCACGCAGCGTATCTGGTTGACTCGCTGTGGGAAAGTTCACAGGAGCTGCTGAAGGACTGGGAGTGCATGACTGAACTACTGCTGGAGGAGCCAGTTCAGGGAGAAGAGAGTAAGGACAACACTTCAAACGAGCCGAAAGATGGCTTCCTCTCCTTTAATATCTCTCTCTCGCTCTCTCTCTCTGTGTGTGTGTGTGCAGTGCTTTCAGACAGACAGGAGAGCGCGCTGATAGAGCTGATGGTGTGCACCATCCGACAGGCAGCCGAGGCACATCCACCTGTTGGCAGAGGCACTGGCAAACGGGTGGGTTATTCACTCTAAAGTTACAGGGTTCAAGGTCGAAATGAGTCTCAGTTTTGGCCTATTTAGCTTTTTGTCTGTCTTTGCTTGTTATCGTAGTGTGAAAAGTTAAATCAGAAAGTTGTTTATCACCGCCTGTTAGTAAGTTTTGCTCCCGTTTGTCCAGGTTCTGACAGCAAAGGAGAGAAAAACCCAGATAGATGATAAGAATAAGCTGACTGAGCACTTCATCATGGCTCTGCCCATGTTGTTATCTAAGGTAAGGCTCTGCTTTAAAAGCTGCTTCCTGCAGAGGAAAGCCCAGAGCGCGGCGTGTGATTAATGTCTAGGATGGAAGATCGATGTGCTTGTCCACATAAATGATCCAAGTGTTTTAGTCTGGTTGTGGAGAGCGTTGCTGACCGTCTCTGAGAAGTGTGCAGAGTAGGTAATAGATGTGTGAGGATTTGTGTCCTTGTCTCGTTCCTAACAGTACCAGGCAGATGCCGAGAAGGTCGCCAATCTTCTGCAGATCCCGCAGTTCTTTGACCTGGACGTGTACAGCGCCGGGCGCATGGAGAAGCACCTGGATGCCTTACTGAAGCAGATCCGGCTGGTGGTGGAAAAGCACATTGAGACGGACGTGCTGGAGGCCTGCAGCAAAACCTATAGCATCCTCTGCTCGGAGGAGTACACCATCATGAACCGCGTGGACATCGCCCGCTCACAGCTCATCGATGAGATGGCCGACCGGTTCGCACACTCGGTTGAGGAGCTGCTGCAGGAGGTACGGCAGGAGAGATAAACTTTATGATCAGAACTAAGAAATCTATACTTGTCTCGGCTTTTCTTGAAATCATTTCCTCTCAGGAACTCCAAAAATCACGTATCTGCTGCAGAGCAGTTCACATTACTAACAGTGTTGCTGCTTTATTTAAACCTTTATGTGGGGTCATGGTTGTTTTAACGGACTCTAAAACATGTTTATTTTAATTCAGGGTGAGGAAGCGGATGATGACGACATCTACAACGTTCTGTCTACCCTTAAGAGACTCACAGCCTTCCACAAGTACGACTTACCCCTTTAATCTCTGTGTAGAAATAAAAAATTGAACCAAAAATATCCAGACATTCACATCAAACTATTAAGGATAGCAGATTTTTAATCCCCAGTTCTGTTTTCAGCGCCCATGACTTAACGCGGTGGGATTTGTTTGGAAATTGCTACCGCCTCCTTAAGGCGGGCATCGAGCAGGGCTCCATGCCGGAGCAGATCGCCGTCCAGGCGCTCCAGTGCTCCCACTACTCCATCCTCTGGCAGCTGGTGAAGATCACTGAGGGCGTTCCCAGCAAGGTGCTCAACTTGCCTCCACTCAGATCTCAGGCTCATCTGAGGTCACGAGCTCAGTTTAAGATATTATTTCTGCTCATGGGTAGAACTTTATTCATTTTTATTGACGTAATTATGGTTCACTGCTGGTGTTACCATCACTGTGTTAATAATGTGTTAGGGATGAAAGTAAAAGTCAAAGGAAATGTGTTTCCTGTGCTGTTGGACAGAGAGTGCATCGACTGTTCTGCCTACTAACGTTAATTAAAACATCAGCATTTCATTCTGCTTCACATCGGAGGTGTTTTATTGATTTCTACCCGAGCGTTAAGTGTTTGTGACACGTCTACTAACGATGTTTGTGCTGCCTTGTTTTTTCAGGATGACCTCATCGCTCTCAGGAGAGTGGTCAAGTCTTTCTTGGCCGTGTGCCAGCAGTGCCTGTCCAATGTCAACACTTTAGTAAAAGAACAGGTCAGAACGAGAGTTTACCTTCTGGCTTATGGAACTAGGATTGGGACGATATCACATTTAACTTGTAACATGTTTTGTTACTGTGATTTTTGTTTTGCAGCATGTAATTTGTGTTTTGTAACATGTAACTTTGGTACGTAACATAAAACTTTTATTTAGTAACTTGCAGAAAAAAATCAGCGTACAAATTTCAAATCACAAAGTTTTGCCTTTTCTTGGGCATTTTTTTCTTCTAGTTTCTCCAGAAAAACTGTGGTTTTTTTGGACTCTTTACTTTTCTGCTTCTGGTGCTGTGAAGCTTGGAGGATTTGCTATTTTTTTTTTAGCTTTTTTCACTTTTTTTTTTAGCTTTTTTCACTTTTTGAGCATTTGTTATGATGCGTAACTATGGCAGCAAGCTGGTTTACAATCGGGAGCAGCTGATTAACATTGGAAAGACTGAAATAATACCTCAACTGAAGCCACAAATCCCAAATGAGCTAAAACGCAAGAAGCGTGGATGCAGAGCGGGAGCAAAACAGAGACAGAGAAAGAGGGAATTCAAACCATCGCCTCCATCGATCATAATGGGCAATGTGAGATCACTGGCCAACAAGATGGAGGAACTCCAAGCCCTTTCAAGGACTCAGCCAGAGTTTCAGCAGTTTTGGAACCACTGGAGGAGATAATGTAAAGAAGGATTCTCCAGAGAATCAAGAAAATGATGGACAACCCTGAGCATTCTCTTCACAAGACTGTCCGACAACGGAAGAGTGTCTTCAGTCAGAGGCTTCTTCAGTTTCGCTGCAACACTGACCGCTACTGGAGATCCTTCCTGCCAACAGCCATTGTAATATACAATAACTCTTTGACGACTTGATTATTATTATTATTCTGAGCTACTACAGCAATCAGTTTCCCTCTGGTATTAATAAAGTATTTTAGAATTGAATTGAAACACAACTTTCAAAACACAAATCTCAGTCTACAGTTACAAAACTCAAGTCTACAAGTACAAAACACTTTGTCCCGATTCTAGCTTGCTTCAAACAGGAATTGTCTTGGACAGGAATCCAAGACCCACGATTGGCTGGTCAGACAAAACCTGTCATTGGTTGGAAAGGAAGCTAAAATTGGGACAAAATGTTTTGTACTTGTAGACATGAGTTTTGTAACTGTAGACTGAGATGTGTGTTTTGAGAGCGGTGATTTGAAATTTGTACATTGATTGTTTTCTGCAAGTTACAAAATGAAAGTTACAGTTACAAAACAGGTTACAAAGCTTGGTACAAGCTGCTTGTGATATTGTCCCAGTCCTATTTCCATTCTGGCTGGGCTGGCCTTTAGTTTCTGTTAAGTCAAGTCGGTCCCCCTCTCTCTCCTGCAGGCGTTCATGCTGCTCTGCGACCTGCTGATGATCTTCAGCCACCAGCTGACCTCTGGGGGGAGGGAGGGCCTCCAGCCGCTCGTCTTCAACCCTGACGGCACTCTGCAAAACGAGCTTCTGAACTTTGTCCTGGATCACGTCTTCATCGACCAGGATGATGAGAACCAGAGCATGGGTGAGGAGGATGCTTGACGCCCCAGCGATGGTTGTGACTGGAACTGAGAGGATGAGCCATACCAGCGATGCCATTTATGTTCCGACATTAGAAAAAAAACAGACTTGAATGGCACTTTTAAGTTATGCTGCAGTTGTGGTATCTGGTTGAAAATGAACCTACTGGTGTTTTATGTACCGCAGGCGGTAAATGACATTCTTCTGGGTCAAGTTGGTGTTAAACTGCAACGATTATAACTTTAGACAAAGAGCTTTACAGTCAACCAAAATGCTGTACAGAAGGCAGAGTAAAAACAAGAAACACACTCAGAAAATACAAAACACTAAAAGTATTAAAGATAATCACAGCAGACAAAGAAACCAAGCACTGTAGGTGAGCCAACAAAAGGCAAAACCCTACAATAAAACCAGAGATGTCACGGCATGTTAAAACCACTCAACCCTCTCATCAGGGACCGAACAGATCAAAAACGAGGGTCCAGTTCATGTCTTCCAATAAAATAGTGGGTCCACAACAAGTTTTACGTTCACAATCCAACATACCACTCCAAACTTTCAAAATATTCTTCAGATGTGTCTTTTTCCTGCAAGGTTTTCATCACAGCTTCTGTTAGCATGCTAATACGTCCTTTAGTACCTACCCACTGTAGCCAACAACGGTAGACGTGGTGGTGATGTTGATCATTTCGGCTCAACTGCTGGCCTTTTGACTCTGAACCCAAAAAAGGCTGCAGGGCAGCGAAGCAGCTGGCGGAAAACGTTAAAAGAATCAGTGACTCCACCCCTAGCCAATCAGTGACTTGACAGTCGCTAACGTAACATTTTTTCGTACGCTTGGAAACATTAAGGCAGGTAGTGAAAAGTTAGTGGTAATGTGGTACCCGTTACTGATGGAAATTCTGTCCAACTGAGCGTGATTCGAGTCAAGCTGAGTAGACACGAATGGAATCACAGCTATAATAGCTTCAAACCTTCACAACACCGACCCTGATGCAGAATCTTTGGATCCACGTCTTACTTGATAGGCTTCAACTAAGGCTGGGCGATATGGCCTCAAATCTATATTGCGATATAATCTGAAGCATGTGCTGTAACGATATATATTGCAATATATTTTTTCCTCTGTTTATATATGTCAAAATGACATTCTTTTAAATATCCTCGTGGCAAATATATGCCACTTGAGGCACATAGGCCTCCTCCTCCGCCCACTCCATGCTCGCAGTCACTGCCAGTTGCCCCAGTGTCGGCAGGGTGCACATCTTAGTGACATCATGCGTTATCGTGGTATTGCGATATAGCCAAAAACTATTATTACCCAATTTTATGTCATTTCTACCTTATATCCAGGGTCCGAAATAAAATTTTTGACTCAGCGGCCAAGTTGGCTGGTAATGATGAAAATCTACCGGCCAGGCATATTTTTACCGACCAAAATTCTAAATGATCTACCTAAAGCATGTTATTCTATATTATGTTGATTCCAAACAGAGAGGAGTGACAAAATAATTAAAACATCAATTAATAAGAAAAACAACTCTTTTGTCATTTTACTATTTATTTATTTTTTAGAGATGTTTTTATGAACTCTTTAATTGAAATCTAGTCAGACTCCTTGTTTTCTCTGACATAGCCATTAGCGCCGAGACCGTGGGTGTCACCAGTAGACACTCAGATTGAGCACATGGAAGTGCAGGCAATATGGCATTTGCTGTTTTCATGTTCTCGAATAGTCTCAAGCTTCATTGTCTTATTTCCTATGACACACGAGTTGTTACAGTTCTTCTCTCGAACGTGCTGGCGGCAAACGGTGCAGCTCATTTGCACATATCAGATTCTGGTTCATAGCGTAGCCATTGTCTCACGACTCCACCATCTCCGGTTCGCCACTTTTCACAAAATCTTCTGGTTGCCACTGGTCCTGGTGGTTTTTCTTCCAGTTCGACGAGTTTTCTTTTGGAAGGCTGGCTGACTCCAGTTAAAAACCGCCACATTTCACCGCTAGTTTTAACACGAAGCTAACCGCTAACTTGATAAACTGATTGAATGGGATAGGCGGAAATTACGTTGGATGCGGCGCCCACGTTTCGCGTACGTTGCATGCAGGCGGGAGGAGTATCAGAAATCCATGGAAGATGACTGATAAACATAACTAATTTGGTGCAAACATTTACTCGCTATGTGGCAGATAGAGCTCAAAAATTTACTCGCCAAACGGAGCAATTTGCTCGCATTTGGCGAGTGGCGAGTGTTAATTTCGGACCCTGCTTATATCGTTTATATTGCCCACCCCTAGCTTCAACTATTAGTCAAGAGGTCAAAAGTGTCAACACCTACTCTCATGTGTGTAGCTTGAACCGACTGTGGTCCAAGTCATCATCAATTCAACAAAATCTCACATGAGAGGATGGTTTAGTGATAAAGTCAAACCTCTCATGGTCTGAAATCTGATTTAGGATTGTGATTGGCGGATGCCTGCATGTCGGGTACCTGTAAAGTTGAGTGACTGTCACACGTACACTGATGGCGATGCTCAAACGTAACGTGGTGTAGCTCTAGAATCACACCCGTAAAGTTTTAGCCCCGTTTTGGTGCATTTGCCATCAGACGAGTGGAGGATTTCTGCTTTTTCTTCATCCCTTCTCGTTCTTCCCGTTTGTTTCTAGAAGGAGACGAGGAGGACGAAGCCAACAAGATCGAAGCTCTTCACAAGAGGAGGAACCTGCTGGCAGCTTTCTGTAAACTCATCATCTATGACATCGTAGACATGCCTGCTGCTGCTGACATTTTCAAACACTACATGAAGGTTAATATGTTAATGAGGCTCATGACATTAAACTTCCCCTCTAAAGGGTTTGCTCTGAACTTAAAGCAGTGACCTCGTTCACGTTCATGCCTGTTTTCCCTCTGCCTCAGTACTACAACGATTACGGTGACATCATCAAAGAAACGCTCAGTAAAACCAGACAGACTGATAAGATTCTCTGTGCCAAGACTCTCATCCTCAGTCTGCAGCAGGTGAGCCGAGAGCAGCGACGTGCTCTTCTTTCGCTTACGCGGTCGTTTTCACGTAATGAATCCTGATGTGTTTGTTTTCACAGCTGTTCAACGAGCTGCTGCAGGACCAGGGTCCCAACTTGGACCGAACGTCGTCTCACGTGAGCGGCATCAAGGAGCTGGCTCGCCGCTTCGCCCTCACCTTTGGCCTGGATCAGATCAAAACCAGAGAAGCTGTTGCGACGCTTCACAAGTAGGATCTGAGGGATTTTATATCGATCTGTGCTTGGGTTTAAAAGTTTTTATCATTTTCGTCTCGTCTCATCCCAGGGATGGAATAGAGTTTGCCTTCAAGTATCAGAATCCTCGAGGACCAGAGTTCCCTCCCATCAACCTGGCCTTCCTGGAGGTTCTGAGCGAATTTTCCTCCAAACTAATTCGCCAAGACAAAAAGACGGTGTAAGTTCTCGTTTTCCAGGTCAGGGAAAAAAGAAGATAAAATCTTTTTTTCTGAATTTCTGTGCAATTTTCTCTTCAGTCACTCCTACCTGGAGAAGTTCATGTCGGAGTCGATGTCGGAGCGTCGGGAGGATGTGTGGCTGCCACTGATCTCGTACAGGAACAGCCTGCTGACGGGCGGAGACGAGGACCACATGTCCGTCACGTCGGGCTCCAGCAGCAAGACCGGCTCAGTCCGCAGCAAGAAGGGACGACCGCCGCTGCACAAGAAACGCATCGAGGGTGAGCGGCCTGGCTTGTACCCTCCTCATCACCGTCGCATTAGCTGACCTCCATGTTTTTATTTTCAGAAGAGAGCAGTGTGGAGAGCTCTTGGATGATGCGTAACGACACCCTCCAGACACCGGGGGCGCTGCAGACTCCCCAGCTCACTTCAACAGTCCTCAGAGAGAACAGGCCTGCAGAACACTTGCCAGATCCAGACTCCGAGCCGGGATCAGAGAACGACTACGTCCACAAGTATGATGATAAAAAATAACACCCCCCTTCTTCCTCATTACCAAACCGACTTGTGTCGTTAACTCGAGACTCGGCTGTCTCCAGTCCTCAGATGCAGATGTCGTGGCTCGGCCAGCAGAAAATGGAGGAGGTGAACAGGAAGGACAGAACAAGCATGAACTACATTAAGTCGCGCAGCAATCAGGGCGTCAGGCAGACCGTGTAAGGCTTTATTAAACACAGAAGACTTAAGGAACTTCCTGTTTCAGTGGCGTTTACTTTTCCAGGCGCGGCCTGATGGAGGATGATGCTGAGCCCATCTTTGAAGATGTGATGATGTCATCACGGGGGCAGCTAGAGGACATGAACGAGGAGTTTGAGGACACCATGGTGATCGATCTGGTGAGTTCCGCCTTCGTTTAAAACCTGTTTTAGTTTTATTCAAATCTCACAACTTCCGTTTGATTTTCAGCCACCATCGAGGAACAGACGTGAGCGAGCCGAGCTGAGACCAGACTTCTTTGACTCAGCGGCAATGATAGAAGACGAGTCGGTATGTGGGATTTGGAAACAGTTTAAAGAAACACTGTTTGGTTAAATTATAGAAAGAACATATTGGTTCTATTCACATTTAATGCAAACACACCAAATTTAATTCCACATTTATCACCCTTTTTGTCTTTTTTTTTGACATCCTCTCTCCTCTCCCTACTTCCAGGGGTTCACCATGCCCATGTTCTGATCTGGACAAAGTAACGTTCCTGTTATCAGCACCCACACCAGGAGTAAAATGGGGGGAATGGGGGGAGGGTTTGGGAACCCAGATCACCTGCCAATCAAACTCTAAAGAAGAAGAAAAATAACTGTTAGGCTGTCGGTCTCTGACACGATGGAAGGATGTTTTATGAATCCGACATCAGCTGGACCTCACCTGGAATCCTTTTGGAGGTTCCATAATCTGGTCTGAACTATTAGAGAGCTGTGTCCTGTCCATGTTCTTCCTCCTCCTCCTCCTCTTCTTCTGCTGCCCGTCGGTTTATCTCTCGTTAGCGGTGGATCCGAAGGCGTTCAGGCCGCTTCAACCTAGTCGGCCTGTTCAGTTCTCCCGTTACAGCGACGCTTATGGTCAGCATCTCGGAGCACCAAGACCCTCTGTACAGCCCCCCCACCCCTTCTATTGGTGTCGCACTTCGGCCCTTCTATTAAACCCAACATGGAGAGGATATCCGTACTAAAATGTTCTACTTTGCTCCTTTTAGGACCCACAGATCTCTCTTCTCTGTTCACTATCTCTCGTCCGTGGTGTGTGATGTGCTCGTGAAGTCTTGGTGGTGATAATGGTTGAGTACTGGCGCACTCGCACACAGATCATCAGCTGTGGGCTGACCCGAAGGAAGGAACCCAACTAATCCTGTACTTGTCCACAAATGAAAGGTTTGATTGTGAAAGCGCGTCTTGAGGCCAATCTTGGGAGAGAACACCCCCCCCCCCCTCCACACACACGCACACACACACTCCAAATAACGGCTTTTTTAAGTTACAAAAACTTTTAAAAAAAGATAATAAACATATTTTCAATTCTGTAGCTTTAGTACTAAAGTTTTAAATCAAGTGTGTTTTGTTTTTGTCTGATGTTTGTACAGTTTTTGCTTTTTTTAAAAATATGTATCATGTTTGTTGCCAAATTGTGGCCTACATACTCTAAAGTATATTCCATCCCTCCCCTCCTCATCCCAGACGGTTAACAACAAAACCAGCTTCTACGCGCTGTATGATCGGATTGTAATCGTCACACACTTAAGTATTAATGCAGAAAATCTGTGCCGTTGGTCCATTTAACAGGTCGAAACTTATTTTGCTCCTGAAAGCAGTGTTACCAAACCCAAGAAGCTCGTCGTTGTCATTGTTTATATCCATATGTGACGGATCTTTGTCTGGCGGATGTGTTTGAATGTGTTTTGAATGTTCTCAGCCATATCTTTATCCACCATTCTTTTGGGCAAATCAATCATTTACCACCTTTGCTCATTGGCTCAGAGGCAGTCCTGTAAATATCAGAGACAATTGCATCGATTCTGCAGTGCAGTTGATATTGGTTGCCCTAAAATACTCTAAAAGCCTGATTTTTTTTTTTCTGTGAACTTAAATTCTTTTTAATAAAATAAACCTTGTATTCAAACTGACCACTGGTTTGGACTCTTAAACGTTCAGCTACAATAGGAGCTAAGACCCAACATACAAATCTGCAACAGCCAATGAACAAATCTGTTTCATTTTATAAACAAAAAGGGATGTTTAGATATTTTTTAAAATAATTTTCTTATGTAATAAATAAAATCTGCCAAACTAAATAACATTTTTATATTCTGACACCAAACACCATCAAAGCAATGTTTGTAACCAATATCATTTGTTTTCTCAGCTAATAGGCATACAAAAGGAATTTAATAAATTTTTTATTATCAATTAATGAGATTCAAGTAATTCAGTTAAAAATTTAACATGATTAAAAAAGTGTTATTCTGCATAAACGTTTATGGGTAAGTATTATAGTATTTATGGGTTAGGGTTGTGATTTTTCACACACGGCAGTAAAACTGATTCTGAAACCTTTGGAAATCACTAAATCACCACAAGAGGGCAACAAAATCAAATAAAAATAGCAAGGAGGAAAATCATGAGGAAAACTTTTGAAATGGTATTTTTTGTTCTTGCTAAATAAGTTTAATAAAACATGTTTATTGTGATAAAATGAAAATAAAAATAAAATTTTTGGTATGGAAATGAGAAAATGATTTAGTTTTGATATTTTTTATTCAAAATTAATTAGGCTAATATTTTTTACCACCTAAGAATAATAAATTATATAAATATATATATTTAATATTTTAACAACCAAAAATGTACATTTATTTCATTGTTTCTGATGAGAAAACCCAACTTCTAAACTTTTTAGACTCAGAATAAACACTAGACTCTTGTTTCAGTGTTTGATACAACTTCCTGATTCTTGTACAACTCTGACCTGCTGATACCAAATATGGTCTTACGATTAATCACCAATAACGGAGTACAATTTTTTTAATTTAATACTGATTAACCTGATTATGATGGAAGAAACAACATGGAGGACAGCAGGCACACCGGGGACTAAGAAGTTAGCACAAGTCTCATTTAACTAAAATCAACATCCAATTTTCAAATCCATGAAGTCAAACAACAGTGACTCATTGTTTATTTTATAGATGAAAGAGCAGCAAAAAGGCACAGTCCCAGAATATGAAAAGTGTGTTTTGGTGGAGGTCAAATATGACTACATATTCAAGCCTTAAGGGGAAAACACTAAAGTACTTTAATGCCTTAATAAACACATTAACTACAGTATGTTTGTGTTTCCTGCTAAAATAATGTCTTTCAGAGGTGAAGATCATATTTCACACAGATTTGTTCAAAAGTTAATAATAGCCAATATGGCCACTGCTGAATCTGCAACCACAGAACTATTAAAGTAATTTAAAATGTGTTTTTGGGAGATCTGATGGACATAAAACCCTGATTCTAGTCAAAGTAACAATAATTCATTTAAGTCTAAACTGTTTATTATGAAACCCAATAACAGAAACCAGGCACGGTGCCTCGCAGCAAGAAGGATGCAGGTTCAAAGCCCTGCTACAGCAGCTCCCAGCAACCGTACTCGGGTAGATAAGTGAAATGAGTCCCAAGAGGATGTTTACTCAATGCTTTGATTGGAGTGATGAACAGCGAGGACCAGTCCGGTCTGCTGAGGGGGTTCCTACAAGAACCGGGTCACTCAGCAGTGTAGGTGTACAGTCGGGTCGGATCGCTCTCACAGGGGAATGTTGGCGTGCTTCTTCCACGGATTCACCTGCTTCTTGCTGGCCAGCACCTCCAGATCCCTGCAAATCCTTTTTCGGGTTGTCGCCGGCTCGATGATGTCATCGACAAAACCTGATTAATTCAGATGGGTGCCATTTAACCTACGGATCAGGAACTAGGAATATGACATGTTTGTGTCTGGTTAACAGCAGGTTTACCTCGGACAGCAGCCGGGAAGGGGTTGGCAAACTTTTCCACATATTCAGCCTCTGCCTCAGCTTGGTTCTCCTTTCCTCTGAAGATGATCTGAACAGCGCCCTGGGAACATTCAGATGATGAACGGCGGCACTTTGAATCAAGTAAAAACACAGAGACAACCTTAAGAGTGGGTTTGTACTTTCGCTCCCATGACTGCAACTTCAGCTGTCGGCCAGGCGTAGTTCATGTCACCTCTCAGGTGTTTAGAGCTCATGACATCATAGGCTCCCCCGTAAGCCTGGAATAAAGACCAGAACAGTTATGGTGGACTATCAACGCAGCTTTTGGCAGCATGTTTTAATGGCTGTCATCCACGGATGTCTGAGTGGCCTCCTCTTGGATAAACCGCTTATGTCCTGAAGCATTGATGAGCTAAAGGCTGCAGATGGCTTTCATGGTGGTTCAAGCAAATGTTTATGTACACATAGACACTTTTCAAAGTGGCCAAAATCTCCATCCGAAGCGCGTTGATTCAAGCAAACTTAACAGTTTGATCATCCAGACCGAGAGTCAGGAGGAGTGGCTCTGGAGCCACAAATAAAAAACACACTTCTGTTTTAAAATATTGTTACAATTAAGTAACTTTTCAATGGACTAATTAAGCAGCATTTCCATAACTGAGTGAAAATAAAAATACCAGTAATATTTAGATTTTTTTGAAATTTAATACAAATAAACATCCTATAGAAACAAATCCATCCACCTTTTTGCCTTTTTTTTTTCATTTAAAACTTAATAGAGACAAAATGATGACAAATTTGTAGAATTGGCATTAATCTCAGAATTCTGGGAAAAAAGATGCCTCTTGTTCAGGCCCTTTTCTGTAGAATTTCACAAAAACTCAAATAGTTATTTTCCAAAAGGTCTTGTATCCATTGAGGCTCTAAACGAGTTTTATTTGGATGGGCTGAATGTGATCAACAGCTGCAGACGTCAGCGATAGGAGCTACAGGTGGACACACACCTTTCTGGTGATGATGGTTATTTTTGGTACGGTAGCTTCTGCAAAAGCAAACAGGAGTTTGGCTCCGTGTCGGATGATTCCCCCGTACTCCTGGGCGGTGCCTGAAGACGACAGTCACAGCAAATAAAGGGAATTTTCTGCTTTCATGTGAAATATTTAAAAAAGCCAATAAAAGCCCAAACATCTGAATGCTCCTAATGGAAATTTCCAAACTAATTTGTGTATTTCTAAAAGTTACCTGGCAAGAATCCTGGAACGTCCACGAAGGTGATGATGGGAATGTTGAAGGCATCACAGAAGCGAACAAAACGAGCTCCTTTTACTGACGAGTTGATGTCCAAACAACCTGAGGAGCAGAACAAACTTCTCTAAGCTAAAGTCCAGCTGGGTATTTTCAGCTCCACGCTCACGCCGACTTACCAGAGGCGACTTTAGGCTGATTACCCACAATGCCCACTGTGCGCCCATTCATTCTGGCAAATCCAACCACAATGTTTTTAGCGTAGGTCGGCATGATCTCAAAGAAGTCCCCCTCGTCCACTATCTGAACATTTAGAGTTAGTTTTACTTCCAGCTGGGAAAAAAAATGTGTGTGTGAGTGTGTGTGTGTGTGTGTGTGTGTACACATACAGCGTGAATGATGTCCAACATGTCGTAGGCTTTCGTTGACTCAAAAGGGACGACTGTGTCCAACGACTTCACCAAACGATCACTCGAAACAAAATAAGTAAATCAGACAGGAGCTGAAGAATTTGGCACATAAAAAAGGTCTAAATGCTACAAGGACAACTTCAGTAGCAAAGTAGAAAAAAAACAAGCTAATTTTTATTTTGTGGCAGGTTTTTTAATTTTATTTTACATAAAATCATTTAACAACCTATCTTTGTGATTCATAACTGAATTAAATCCATTTATGATTTTTTTATTTAAAGAGCAAATCAGCTGTTTTGCTGATAAACTACATAAATGAGTGTCTAATCGTGCTGCAGACACGTGTGGTGAATAATTTGGCACTTTAGTGCATCTTTGTTAAAATTTAAATATTCTGCCTAAAACTGTCAGTGATGCGCCCTCGTCAGGTGAAAACTCTGCACTGCATTTGAATTTAAATCTGCCATCGCTATTGACTAAGAGGTACACTATGACGTTTGCTGGTACATTATGATGTCACAATGTCCTTGTGAGCCTGTGTGTGTGTTTGTTAGCGGCTCCGCCCTCCTGGTCTGCCAGGCAACGGCATTTGTTGCATTTTTCAAAAATAAAGTGGGAGTGGAGTAAGACTGGTAGGGGGTGACTTGCTCTTTAATAAATGTTCTGAAACAATATTGTTACCTGAAATTTTATTAATTTAACAGTTTTTAATTTAGTACTTGGTCAGTTTATGGATTTGTTTGATTAACTTTACTTAAATGTTTGATTAGAAAACTGAGCTGTTCACATAATTAAGAATCAACAGCTGCTTAAATTCAGAATTCAAATGTTGTGCTTCCACTGTTATTAGTGACACGCAGGTTATGTGGAAAGTGTCTAGATTTCGGCCATCAATATCAGCAATACAAAAACCCATTTTGGTTGATCTCTAGTTTCAAAATTCAAAAATGCAAAATAAAGCAATTCCAAATAAATAAACTGGGGTAATAAACTAGCTTAAAAATGAACAAAAGCAATAACTTCACATGTATTCATCTCAGATCTCGACTCTAATTCAGTTCTGACCACGATAGATCGCCACGGCGACACATCCAGCTGAAGAACAAATGCTTTTTTGATATTACACCAATTCTACTTCATAGCAGTTTCTTGGTTCCCAGACGGTTTCAGATGCAGTTTATGAATATTTGTCTATTTTGAAACTCAGATGTACTAAAAATCAGATTTTCTCTGTTAGAAATGTTTAAACCAGCATGTTGCCGCGACACTGGGTCTCCATCAGGGTCTTTGTTTCCACGATGAAAAAAGGACCTCCACATCTGAAGCATCAACAGATCACCTATGTGAGCTCCTAACGGTGCACCCTCAAAATAAAATACATGTTTCTTCACCTGGGGTCCTGGCACTCCCTGATGGGGGCGGGGTCCTGGTTGCTAAGCGGAAGGAAGTTGAAGAAGTCTCGCAGGTAGAGCAAGGCCTCGACATCATTCTCAAAAGCGCGATGAGCCACACCTGAGAATAAAAAAACAAATTAATAAACTAGGGGTTGAAATTAGCGTTGGGACGATAATCAATACATCAATGAATTACGATAGATAAAAAATGAACTCAATCATTTTTCCAGCCTCAACATATCGAGGTTAAGTACAACTCTATTATTATTATTTATTATCTGAAGTGCCGTTTTAGTTGTTGACACCTGATAGGCTATTGTATTTATTGTCTTGGAGAGAGGGGGTCTATTTTATTGTTTTTGGTGCAATGTTTTCTAACAGAGAGTGAAAGTCCTTATTTATTTATTTATTTAGCTCGTTTTATTTATTTTTTTATTTGTTCTGGACATTTCCTTGTTAAATAAAGGTTTACTGTTGCATTTTAAAGGGTGTACCTGCATTATTATGATATATTAACAATACAATAGTGGTTATTTTGGTCTTGATAATATCGACAAAAATATCGTTTGTCGTCAATAATTTGTTGGACAAAATGTTGTCCAGCAAAATTTGTTATCGTCCCAGGCCTTGTTGGACTTAACTTAAAAAAATGTACTTAATTAATTAGAGGCTTTGCAATTAATTAATTAATCTTGATTAATCGCATTTTAAGGTAACTGTCGTGGGATTTGTTGGGATGTGTAAATATCAGTATGTGTGTATATATTGAATCTAATGGGGATCGAAATAAGAGATATATGGATATAGTTGCTGGATATACCTGCTTTCTACCAACTACAAAGCATAAAGGTAAAAAAGTAGACTTTTTTTCTTCATGAAGTGCGATTTGTGATGAATCATTTAATAGTAGTTTTAGTTGTGTTTGGAGCACAGAAAAACGGTTACATGGTCTTGTAGCCCAGGCTCTGTAGTTCTTTTAGAGGTGCAGCTTGTTCACTTGTATTGATGTTTAGGGCACAAATTTTGATGCTTACATTTTTTAGCCCCAACTGCGGATGATCGGGCTCAAGCGTTCATTTTTAACTCTTTTTTTTCTTATTAATTGTAATTAACATGTAAAATCACCTTTCCAAAAAATAAAAACTTTATTTATCTAATGTTTTTGCTAAAATTGGAAACCCAGAGCACTGATGTCCTCCCTACTCCAGCAGGCTGTCACCAACTATTTAAAGACTCCATTTTCACATGTAAAATACAGACCGGACACCGCGGTGTGAGTTTTAGCGCCACCGAGCTCTTCTTGAGTCACATCTTCATTGGTGACAGACTTCACTACATCTGGTCCTGTGATGAACAGGTAAGATGTGTCCTGTAAACACAACATCAGGTGAGTGAGAATACCTCCACAGGTTTAGTGTGTCTACGTCAGCAGCTTCATACTTTAACCATAAAGGTGAAATCCGTCAGGGCAGGGGAGTAGACGGCCCCACCCGCACAAGGACCCATGATGAGGGAGATCTGAGGGATGACTCCTGAAGCCAACACATTCCTCTGGAAGAAAATAAACATATTTTGCTTGAAGTTTGTTCGTGAAATAACAAGAAACTACTATTTGGAGAATTATCCACACCAAAAATATATCCGCATATCCAGCCAGGGATTCCACCCCCTCCTGGATCCGAGCTCCTCCAGAGTCATTCAGTCCGATAACGGGAGCCCCAACGGTCAAGGCTTGATCCATGATCTGACATTTTACCACAAACGGCAGAAACACGCAAACACACTCACGTGATCAGTCATTGTTAAACAGATGATTTGACACATCAGTGAAAAGTGAACAAGTCCAGAAAGGTTGTTTACCTTACAGATCTTCTGAGCATGAGCTCCAGACAAGCTGCCACCAAACACCGTGAAGTCCTGCAGGAGGACAAAGATCAATTCATTCATCAGAGACAATTTTAAATTCCACAACATTTTCTGTGCAATAGTTACATACCTGACTGAACACGTAAACCAGCCTGCCGTTGATCCTGCCTCGGCCCGTTACAACGCTGTCCCCAGGGAACTGAGAAGTAAAAAACAGGTTTTACCCTCCCACCATCTTAATGGGTGACCACGTGAGGAAAAGTTGACCATTGAGCAGGGTTGATGGTTTATCCCTTGAGGTCCACATGGCAGGAGTGAGCACCACCTCACCCTCACCCCTGCCATGTGGACCTCAAGGGATAAACCATCAATCCTTCTCAATGGTCAACTTTTCTCGCAGGGTCACCCATTAAGACAGTGGGAGGGTTAAAAGGGAAAAAAATGGGGGAATTCTTTCTTTGTTTCTGCCGAGTTCTTCACCAGTTACCTTGTTAGCATCCTGCTCCATTCCAAAGTCAGAGCATCGGTGCTCCACAAACATGTCTGTCTCCACAAAAGACTCAGGGTCCAGCAGGAGTTCTACTCGCTCCCTGGCTGTCAGCTTACCCTACACCAGATCAATGCAAAGGTTATTACACACACACACACACACACACACACACACACACACACGTTTCAACAGGGTATTAATAATAGAGAACATTTGTGATTCTTTACACAGAGGATCGTTCACAGGACCACCAGGTCACGGCCTTTAAATTTCCAAAAAACGATTTCCAACTAAAGGCCGTTGGTGAGAACGGGTGATTTCCTTTAAACACGCACTTTTAGACTTGATTTCTTGCAAATTGTATGAATGGTTTATTCTTCCAAAAAAAAAAAAGGTTCAAAATTCATTCAAAATGTTCTACTTTTCATCCAACGAAAATTAACCTTAAATTAAATTATCAGGTCTAAAAATGGTCAAAAAATCATTTAACCAAAATCCTCCTATCTACCCGGACACTTGGCAAACAAACATTTTCCACCCGCCTCCCCATGTGCTACTAATCAGCTTAATGACTAAGGCGTGTCCAAAAAGTTCACAACTACATCAATTTACCAAAAAATAAAAAATTAACACATTTAAATTGCAAACTTAACTTATTATAAAAGGAATGATAAGAAATTCTAAAAGAAATGTATAACTAACAGAATTATGCTATTTTACTGAAATGGCCACCACATTCCGGCCCCTAATTCATGTTTAACACGAATTACATCTATACCTCTAACAAGTGGCCGTTACAAAATGAATCATTAACATAAACAAACCTGTGGACACCAAAGCCAAGTGAAAAATCTTCTGCTTTAGGGACAGAGTTACTCTAGATTGATCAATGGTAATGAGAAGTGGTGATGCAGGTTTATTTTAAGATGTAAACTCGATTTATTTAGATATTTTATTCTTCAACTATTTATATTTTCTCAAGTTTAAATAACTGCGCAAAACTATATTAACACTAATTTATTCGCTTCACAAGGAGATGGACGGGCTTCATCAGAAGGCTTTTATTTGGACATTGGTTCTTTTCTGAAAGCATCAGAAGTCTTGTTTTGACATTGATCTAGGTTTTGAAATGAGGTTTTGTCTGAATAAAATAGACACATCTACTTTAAACTGCATGTTTTGACACGTTACTGTCTGTCACAAGCGCCTGATCATTTGTTTATTTTCATCTTTTTAAATAAAAATGACCAGAGTTGGATAAACATTAAAAGTTGATTTCTATAAAGCTAGCAGGGTGAAACTCAACATGTCTGTCTCAACAGTAAAGCAAAGTCTCTCCTCACTAGACAGGTGGAAGTAAACGATTGTAGCAAACTTAAACAAGAAATAAACACAAAAAATAAATAAAACAGAAGGAAACGATCTACAAAGATTAAAATAGAAAATATATTAAATAAAACAATATTGGTCAAAAGGAATAAACGTATGCAGTTTCTTTTATAAATGTTTAAAGGCTTAAAATGTTGTCAGTGTGAGTGGACACCCCAACAGGAACTGGTGACAAAGAGCAACAATGTTTACCGATTTCAAACAACAAAATACACATTTGTAACCAAGTAAAAAAAAATGTTTAGATGTAAGTGGAAAGTTGACTTCACCCTTTGGTGCTGTGCATCTATTCTCTTCTGACCTCCCCCCATTTGCGCTGCCTTCCGTTTCTTCTCAATTCTCTCCTTAACGGACAAATGGCTGACCGAGTACCAGCGACAGTCACTTTGGATGTTCGTCTGCAGCAAACACGCTGATTTTGCGCCATATTTGACTTGCACCAAAGACCTGTAGGACACCCTTAGACCATTTATCAGTCCACAACTGTTACGGGCTAGACCGAAGGCCGCCATGTTGCTGTGAAAGGGCTGTGACGACAGCGGGTCAGAAGTGACAAGCAGATATTTCAGCCAATAGCTGACAGGGGGCGAGTTCTGGTAGCCAATGAGAAAGAATATCTTTACAGGGCACAAAAGGGCGGGACTTAATGACTTTCCCTGAAAATCTTTGGAAAAAATATTCCCTGAACTGTGTTTAACAGGTGGAACATATTTGTCTCGCTACAGAAAACGTGAAATATCTAAAAAGAACTAAAGTTGCTTGAAGGCGGTAGTTGAGCTTTTGCTATGTCTTTTAATACTGTGAGAATTCCAGTGTGCTGCCCAACCGTTTGTTTTTATTCCCTTTATGCCCATCACCAGCAGTCAGGGCAGCGGTATGCCCTGGACAGACCACTACAAGTTCACAAGAGCAGCAGTTTTATTCAAAAATAAAGTAATAATTACAATAAAAAAGTTAATAAACAATAAAAACAACAATCAATCAAATAAGCAAAACGAACACGTTTTTTAAATTGATTTATTCTTATTAATTTTGTCCTATGGAGCAAAGCACAGTATGAGCTTTTGAACACCAGATTACAGTACTTTGCAGGATAAGGTATGAAAAAAGTTTCGTTCTTTATTTAATTGACTCGTTTGGTTAATTTTGCAACGTTTTGGCAAAACAAAACCGTAAACAAAGGGTTGTCATTAGAACAAAATAGGGCAAATAGTAGCCTACGTAGATTTTTATGCTTACTTTTTGTATTTTTAATAATCGCTTAGCGTTTTCTATTTATTGACTTCTAAATAATACTCACAATTTTATTATATGCTGTCTTCATCACAGTGGTAGAAATATCAGAGGAGCGCACGTGATCTGTATCCAGGGTATCTAGAGAAAGTCTCGCGTGATGATCATCCGTATCGAGAGGTTGTTGTGAGGAAAAGTGGAAAACCGAATGATTGATGCACATGTAAAACGGCAAGTTAGCTATGTTTCCGTCACAGCTCGCCAGTAATCGTAGGATAACCAACAAAAACCGCAAGTCTTTGGATTGCACCGTACATTCTGGACATTTGTGTGTGGAATAAATGGACTGAAGGGGGCTAGTGATACGGTTAATTATTTGCTAGCTAATTCGGCTAGCCATGCTAACGCTAGCTCGTTAGCTTTGTTTACATCAAATGCGCGCCGGGCGTATTCTGCTCGACAATTCTGCTCGATTTGAGTCCCTATGTTGCATTAGGGATATGCAATATTACAACATAGGATGCAGTTGGATGTTATTGATGTACATTTGAAGTGTATTATGAAAGACTTCGTTTTAAAGCTACGACTTCAAACTGGCTAACAGTAGCTAGCCACCTGCCGAGCTAACCAACGTTGTTCGCGTTATTGATACCGTTTCACCATGTTTGCTGGCTCTTATTGTGTCAGTAATTCTATATCACTCTGCACTGACACACTGCAGTGATACGTTTTTGCTCCGTCAAGCTGTTTTTATTTCTACCGAGCCTCCGGAACTCGAGTGTCTCCTACTTTGTTGCTGCTAGCGGCTGGATATCCCCCCCAGGACTGTGTTTTCCTTGAAGCTGGGGGAGTACACAGCTATGAATCCCGGGAATGCAACCGCTTTGTATGTGTCTGCCAGCCGGGCAGTGCTGCAATGCGATCCGCGGGAACCTCACACTTTTGCCGAGATGTACAGGCAACTACCCTTCTTCCGACAGTCCCTCGCATGTCTTGTTTGTGGTAAGCATCTCGAAATTGTAAAATATAATCCAGCATATATTCAGTGTTGCTTTTTACAGTCTAAATGGCCAAAATGCTTTTATCGTTCCTTCTATGAAGTAGCTGGATTTAAGAATTATACATATTTTTCATATAGACTGAAACGTCTGTGGGCGTGCTTGAGATTGGAGCAGTTTACACCATTTCTCGCGTTCACTACTGTGGTTTCCTTAGCAACGAGGCTGTCCTCTTGACAAGACATATGACTCCTCTGTTGTGCTGCAGAGCCATGCGGTTCCAGTTCATGCTTTATTTACTTGGGCATCCATTCTGACACAGCTTACACTTTAAGACAAACAATACTTTAAAAAGCAACACTTGTGACATAATTAACAAATTTGTAAAAATGTGTTACAGATTTGGTTAGTTCATTCTTTCTGTAGATAAAAAAAATCTGTTTATTTTTTTCATTCTGGCTTTTTCCTGAGATTTCAATTGATATTTTACAGTTTCATTATTTCTAGTATCTGTCCTGATTGTGTTTATTCATATTTTATTGCACCGTGCTCAGGGACCTTGTGTAACTGCGCAATAAATAAACACTTCTTATATTAATTTGTTTTTTCTGGTTGATCAGTGCATAAAAGTCTTAACGTTTTTACAGTGATAAGTGCGTTGAATTACTCATTTTTTAAGTAAACTTAAGCAGTAAAACAGTATTTTAAGTACAGGTATTTAATGTGTTTCTAAAGGGATTTGGTATTTAGGTATGCAAAATGATTGAATGCAGTGGTAAAACCTACTGTGTTTTTGTTCTTACCTGATCAGACATATGGGGCATTTGACTGAATTAAATTACATTGTCATTCACAAAATTGGCCCTTTTGGCAGATCTACAGATTGAGTGATAATTACAATACATGAAATCTGCTTAGTTATTACACCTGTTCAGTCTCATAAAAAAGAGTATATACTTTTTTTTTTTCTTGTTTTAGGCAAGTTACTTCAGGATCCTATTTCCCCGAAACACACTGAGTGTCAACACTACGTCTGCTTGGGCTGTAAAGGTCAAAAGATGCAGATCAGGCCAGCGTGCAGCCGCTGTAAGGACTATTCCTGCTTCCAGGAGAACAAACAGCTCTCTATCCTCGTGCAGTGTTACAGGAAGCTCTGTCTCTATGTTACTCAGTCACCATTGCTCCAGTCAATCAGCAGCCACGGGTCTCCAGAAGTTATGGCTTTGCTCCAAGAGGTGCTGTTGTCCCACCAGGAGGAGGCGATGGACACTGACAACTTGAGCTTGACTCATGAGGATGTGCATGTGTCTCCTCATGAATCCCTTACCCCCACAGAGGCACCTCCTGCTCCTGCAGAGCTCTCAGCTGTTCCTCAGAGCTCCTCCTCAGATCCACCGTGTTTTAATGGACCCCAGGAATGCAACGGAGATGCGCTGGAGGATCTTGAACCTTCTTCCCCTGAGCTGGAAGTATGTGAACTTATAGAAGAGCAGCAGCAGCATTCTAGCTTGGCTATGTCGGATTCTACTTGTGGTGGTTTAGAACTGAGTCTGACCACCGGGCCTTTAACCCCAACAATAGGCACCGTGTGCTCACTCAGGGAGGGGGACTCTTGCAACAGGGATCTGGACGAGGGAGAGGTGTTGCTCCTCAGTGTTGAGGAGGTGTTACAGACATTGGATCACCTTCAGCCAGGTCGAGACTGTCTTCAATCACAGCCTGAAAGGACACACACCCACTCACACATAGCCACAAACAGAGCCCACACTCAAATGTTCCTACAGCTGGATGCAGCACACAACTACACACAAATTCAAACTGGGAGGACTAACACAGTGGCGAGCCACGGTTCTTATTCACAAACATCTTCCTTCGAGCCTTCAACTGTCTATAACCCACCACCAGTCCGCCTTAACCGGAAGCGTTCCCGTTCGGAGAGTGACAGGGAAAAAGTAAACCCCCTTGCTATTGACTCCATCCTGCAGGGCTCCTCAGTGCATTCACACACTCCAGCTCCCTCTCACACACTTCACACAAAACCACCCACACTAACTGTACCAGCCCACACATACTCGTCACTTCCAAATGGCGCACCTCCCAAGCCCTGTCGTCCTGCTCAGAACCACAATAAAGGTGCCAGAAAGCATGTGGATCAGAGTCCTAAGAAACCCCACGCCAAGGCACGCAGCGGTGGAGGCTCCAAGGCAAAGGACCGAAGCAAAGACCAGCAGCAAATTCCAGGCTGCCTGTTAGCTACAGCACCTGGCAGACCTCCATATAAGAAGCCGGTGGAAAAGAAGGGCTGTAAATGTGGCAGGGCGACTCAGAATCCATCGGTTCTGACCTGCAGGGGGCAGCGCTGTCCTTGTTACTCCAATCGCAAGGTGAGCCCATCACTACTTACTGTCTTCATTTGAGTTTGTGAAACCTTAATGTTCAGTAATCAGCGCAGATAGATTTGTTTTTTTAAAATGGTGCTTGCATTTTGCTCTACTGACTTTATACTATTCTTTTTTTATAAATGTAAAACCTTACAAGTGTTTTAAGATGCATTTTATAAAGCTAATTATATTTATTGTAATTCATTTCTTGCTGCCTATCTGATATCTCAGGCATGCTTGGATTGCATCTGTCGAGGTTGCCAGAACTCCTACATGGCTAATGGTGAGAAGAAGCTGGAGGCCTTTGCCGTACCTGAGAAGGCCTTAGAACAGACACGACTCACTCTTGGCATCAACTTGACCAGCATCACAGCAGCTGCAGCGCTCCGCAGCCCGGCATCGACCAGCATCCGCACCAAGACCCTCCTCAATGTTGCCACAGCAACGGGAACTCCCGTGACCACCGCCTTCCTGTCCCCCAGCCCTCCACAAGATCCCAACTATGATGACAGCCTGGAGCTGCTGATTGGATGAGCCACCAGGACTCCAAAAATAGACAGCTGGCTGCTGATTGAATGTGACTGCTGATCATTGTGTCTGTCAGATGACTTGTACCTCCCCTTCTTAGGGGAGGCAGTGTATGGCAGCTATGGGTCAGGCCTGTTCTGTAACCTGCTCTTCTTTGTTGGAAATGCTGAGTAGTGAGACTAGCATGGGTGTGCCAAAGCCTCCTGTATTGTGCCTGTATGCTGGTGTGTTGTGTTGCCAGTCTGTAGTTACTAATACTGTGTTTCTATACTTGAGAGGTGCTTTTTGTGTTCATAGATGACAGACATACTGTAAGAGGCAATAGGAACCCCCAAAAGGTTTTGTTCATGCACAAACACATTCAAGTATGCCTGTGTGGATCTTCTTTTTTGGTGCGTAATTGTTGCATCTGCAGCTTTGTCATTTCATGGTTGCAACATTTTCCGAATGTGAGTATTACTCCCACTTGTGAGAAATGCATTAATGGTATCAGGACAGCCCTTACTAATCCCTCACCCTGTACATGTTCACACTTGTGATTGTGAGTGGTTCTCACAAGACTGTATGCCTTTTTTGTCATCTTTTTATACTTTTCGTCTTGAACTTGACTGATGCAGGCGTCGTTCTTGCAGAAAATTATTGTCAAAGCACTTCCCTGGCTCTGCGTTTGAGTGTGTGAGACTTAATATCTGTGGGGAGGCTCATGGTAAGTTAGTCTGATTGATACGTTGAATTACACTTAAACTCCTCTTGGTTTCCATAGCAATAGCATCAACATGAGCTCCCCAGCTGTCGTGCTCGGTTGTTTACATTTTTCCCATCATAGGTCTTAAAAATACACGTATGCTTTGATAAGATTTTACATGATTGTAAAAATAAACTGAAGCCATACTTTCTCACAAACAACATAATACTATGACCTTTAACCACCACATGTACACACGCACGTTTATGGGCCCAGTTGATCAGAGACTTATTTGAAGGTTACTTTAGATCTGTTATCAGGTTTCTGTGTTTTTCACAATCACATCAAAGCCCTCCAATGATTCCCAAGGCTGTGTGTCGTCTGTTATTGTTTACCGTCTTGGCTGTTGTTTAGACCAGTATTGGTGACCAAAAAGAGCACGGACTAGGGTTGACCACACAAACACCTTGGCTCTCCGCTCAAACCAGGAAAATAGCAGGTGAACTAGAACACATTTAATTATGACTTCTCTTCCTGTGTGTGTGTATGTATGTATGCTTAAAAAAGTGTATATTTTGTTTGGGCATTACTTGAACCCTGATTTTTGATCTTTTCTAATGTAAAAATGTTTTGTTTGAGGAGTGACGGTTATCGCTGAAACATTCACTGCCATATTATGAAGACATGTAATACAACATGAAATAAAAGAGTTTTTTACTTTTTCACCTTTGTGTGTTCATGTGTGCTGAGGAGAGATTTTCTCACGTTTCATTTTTATGAATAACAAAATGGCCACAGACTCTGGATGTGGGGGTCCCAGGTTTCCAAAAGGGGGGCTGGAGACACAACTGGATAAATATATTTTATTTAGTGCACAGGCAAGTACAAATCTGGAATGTAATGCTTACTGAAACAATGGAAACACCTGCACAGTATATCGCTGCCACAGTTCCACCCTGAGAAAATAAATGAAATTTGTACATTCACAAAATCACATAGAGAATGATAAAATACCAAGTAACTGTGGGACCATTTAGGTTTTGTGCTTTTTACTTAAAAATACTGTAGGTACACAATTCATGCCTATGATGTCAGTGATTCCCCCTCAGAGCTCTGGAAACTCGACAGTCAACATGCCTTCATTCAAGACTCTAAAAAAGTTAATTTAACCCTTTAGTACTTTAAGCAGTTTGGAAGCTTGCAAACACTGATGATGCAAACTTGAGCTATGACATGCTTTTATGCTCATTTAGCATCACTTAAACCAGGGGTGTCCAAAACTTTCAAGAGAAGAGCGAAATTTGGCAAGACAGTAGTCCTCACGGGCCACAAAAACATGATTTATTTCCTTAATAAACAATGCAATTGTTTTATTATGTAGATATTTCACTTTTACTCCTCAAAATAGGTCCCAGTAAACATATTAGTGAAACACTGAACATAAAAATGTAGCTCTACATCCACAGCCTGCTGGAGAGACTAAATTCATGAGTCTAGAAATGCAGTTGGGAGCTGCACAAAACCCCTTCGAGGGCCAGAAATGGCCCCTGACCTGCACTTTGGACACGCCCGATTTAAACACTTTATTACCTGGGAATGGCAACTTGGCTCGGACTGTTTCACATGCAGTCAATACAAATCACTGCTCTCAATAGAAAGCAACCTTATATCACAGTCCTGCAGCAGCATGGTCCGTAAGACGCTTTTTAAACACTTCTTTTAACATCTGGTCTTATCTTCAGACAGCTGCTTGTGCTGTCATCAAAGCCCTGATTTTTTGGTTAACCTCGTGTCCATTTCACTTTTTTCCTTTATCCCACTAGGAAAGCCCCAAAGTAGCTTGCCCTCCCGTCCATCTCCGTGGTGCTAGCGTTGCTAACGGTGACAAAAAGGCGGTCGGCAGGCTGAAGGAAGGCGGTGCCGGCCTGATGCAGAGAGAAGAGGCCTGGCTCCTGACCTCTGGGCCAGCAGACACTCCGGGATGATTTCATCAGCAAGATAGGTCCCGTGTAGGAGCTCATCTGCACAAAAACAGGAACAGAATTCTTCATTATAATCAATCATCTTCACCATTGTTTTTTTTTTAAGTAAAACGCCTCACCTTTTTGTATATGTACTGGACCAGTTCTGCTCCCTCGTCTTCTGACCCGTCCTCCTCTGTCTCCCCCATAGAAGGGAGTCTGAAGTAGGTCTGGGCATAGATGTAGTAGAGGCCTGCTTTGGGCACCAGCAACTCACCTCCTTTCAGCTCCATGTTCTGCAGGAAGGACAGACCTCTCTGGCCCTCCCATGATAAGATACGCTCCCCAAAGTACCCCCTGCTGTTCCACGAGCCTGGAACGATCAGAAACATCCAAAAGTTCAAAGTCATTACAATCTTAAGTCCTTGATGTGCAGTTGCACCATGTTTCCAAGCATGAACGTAGCTTTTGGGGGGGGACAGAAGGAACATGCCCCCCCACACACACTTTTTCCAAAGTAAATTTTACTCTATATTAAATAGACACTGATTGAGCGCTAGGACCAAGCAGAAAACAACCGCTTGTGCTGAAGCCTGTTTTCCATCAGAACCGTCCATAAGCACATCTATTGGCTCTGCTGGTACTTGCTAACGTGTGATCGGTCATTCCTGCCACCTGTGCACTGGACAGTTCTGCATTCCTGACATTGCATAGAAGAGCCTCTAGGCTGCGGTTTTACACAAATTTTTTGGTTCTCATGCCGGTTGTGTCCCCCCACTTCTAAAATCAAAACTACGTCCATGTTTCCAAGTTTGTTTCTGTCAAAGAAACTCAGGGAAAAAATTGACAACCTTTTTAATTGGTCTTTTTCATTTGCATTACTTGGTTCTTTTAAAACGCAGAAAAAGAGTTGTTCTTTACCTTGTTTTGCTAACGTTTCGGCTAATTACTATAGCCACCATCAGAGTTTTGCTGATGATGGTGGCATCACTTCCTTCTCTGTGGGATTTTTTAATTGACTCCACTTTTTTGTCCTGCTGATATCTTGTCTTTTGCGTGTACTAGTCTTTTTCTAACTGCTACATATGTTTTTGTTGGTGTGTGTGGTTATTTTTATTTTTTTGATTGTTGCTATTGTTTTTTCTGTTATGCCTTTGATGTAAGGAAAAGTTATCACTGGTTCTTGTCTTTGTGGATTTTTGGTCCTTTAGTTGTTCTTTGCCACAGCTCTGAGGATGGCTATAGAAATTAGCTGAAACATTAGCAAAACAAGATGTTTTTAAAAAGAACCAAGTAATGCAAGTTGACAAAATACACAGAATTAATGTACAGAAGATGTCTTTAATGTTTTTACAATGACCTCCTTCTGTCTGCTGTTTCAGGGAATTCTGCTGATTTGATCTTCTTGGACCCGAGTGCTGCTTTTGATACCATTGATCATGACATCCTCTTATCTTTACTCGAACACTATGTAGGTGTTAAAAGACGTGCCTTTCTGTGGATTAAACTCTAAACCTGGCAGAGATAACTTTCTCCGTACAGCTAGACCAGTATTCCTCAGCATCAGGACAAATGACATGTGGAGTTCCTCAGGGTCCCATTCTGGGCCCTCTCCTGTTCTCGTTAAAATTGGTGCTATTAGTGTATTTCCACATTTATTTTTCCATTACAGTTAAACCAATGACAGCTTAAATGACACGAAAATGTGGATGAACTCAAACTTTCTGTGTCTTAACAAAAATAAAACAGATGTCAACCTGTTTGATATGAAGGAGGCTTTGGACCCTGACAGCACTCCCGGCTCCTGTGCACCAATCAGTCGATCTTCTGTGAGAAACCTTGGGCTCACTTTGGACTCAAATCAGTTCAGTTGTCCAAGTCAGTTTCTTTCAGCTCAGACTTTTAGCTTAAGTAAAGACCTATTCCCTTCATACTTCCCATCACAACACGCCTTGACTACTTCCTCATGTAAGGGTTTAAATAAGTCCTCCCTCCACCATCTACATCTACAGTGGTGTTGTTTCTTCCCACTGGCTCTCTGTCCAGTATAGGATCAACTTCAAGCTCTTATTGTTTGTATTCAAGGCTCTTCACGGTCTGGCCCAATCTTATCTCCATGACCTACTACTCGTCCGCTCTCCTTCTAGAAGCCTGAGGTCAAACAACCAGATCCTCTTAGCCATTCCCAGATCCAGATGAAAGAGCAGAGTTGACCATTCATTTGCGATTGCTGGCTCTGGAACAACCTACCTCTCCACATTAGAAGGCAGCAGCATGTCTGCAGGTCTTGACAGACACAGGTATGAGCAGGTAACTTAATCCAAAAGCAAAATGCCCAGAAGCTAATTCCTTACTTGTTGCTCCATAAAGATTAGGTGCTAAAATAAAGAAACGTACATCTCATACAGCTTTTTGTAGTTTATACTAAACATTTTGCCTCCAGCTAAATGAAACCATTCTCACTCTCTGCTGCTGGATCCTTGGTGGACAAGGCCACGCCGGTCACATGGGCCGCAACTTTAGGAAGTGGGACCCCTCGGACCAAGATTGGCAGCACCCCTGTCAGCTTATCTGTGTGATTACAAACACATCGAGGGGAAAGAACAGTAAAGCTCACCAGAGGGCCTTTTCTGTGGTAAAAGTCATACATAAGCTCACTACTCATCAATGGAGGAATTGTTCTCACTTCTCATAGCGGTGGATATCTCCCTCTGGAATCTGTCAGCAATCTTCTGGTTGGAAAACACAGAAAGAGGCAGAGGAAACAGCAAGTGAACAGGCTGATATGTTATCTACTATGCTGAAAACAATGAGATTTCAACTAAGTTAATTAATCAACATTTGTTTATCAATCAGGAATCGACCAGTTGTCGGTCTTGTTTTTAAATATGTCAGCGTTTTGGTCAGAACTAGATTCCCCAGTTGTTATCATCAATCTACAAACGGAGTTTTAGGACTGCACAAATAATAATAAAAGTAGGAATAAATCCTGTCTAAGATCATTAAAACAAAGTGAGTCAAAACCTTCTCTATGTGGCGGTGCAGCTGCTGTGTGACCTGCCAGCACGGGTCACTTTTTCTGTCCTCGGCTGGTGAATCCTCGACCTCCGACTCCAGCTTTGCGTTTATCAGACAGGACACACTGCTCCGGGAAAAGTTTTCCTGCATCTGTCAATATGCAAAAGACAAAAAATAAAAAAAATTTAAAAATACAAAGTTATACTAGTTTGTAAATAATAAAAGAAAAGCATATCTGGATCTAATCAAACCAGTTTATCTATAATGTTAGAATACAAACACCATACAAATCAGTTTTAATTGTTGACACTGCACGAAAATTTGTCACTCTCCTAAACATTTATATATATTATGAATTTAGATTTAGGTAAAAGTGTTTTCCTTGATCATTTTCAATTGTTTGATTCTTAATAATTAGCAAATAAAAGTAAAAATAAAAAAGTTAAGCAATAAAATTTAAGCAAATGAAATAACGAGTTGTAGAAACATTGAGTTAGGCAGGTGAGAACAGCTAAAAAAACTGAGCTGAGCGTCTAGATTTTTCCCTGGAATTTTCTTGGAATTTCTGAGATTATTAATTTCTTTGGAAGCAGCCTCTTTTAAAGTTGTGTTGGCTTTTATAAGACAGCTAACATGCAACAGGTTGCCACTTCTTTAGAAAAAGCAACAAGCCTGCAGCTGCCTGTAAAAACAGACACGGTTGGAATTAATAGGCAATTATCCCTTAAGTGGTCCCAGGTGTGATTGGCAGTGGGCGGGGCTTGTTCAGTCTTAGCTCAAACACCTGAGAGTTAGCGTCTTTGAGGAGCTATCTGAGACTTGTCACGTTCACTTTAGACGTTTTGAAAAGTGAGAATGTGCAGCTTTTTATGTGTCACTTCCTCCTTTTGTTACCTTATCTACTCGCTCCACCGCCTCCTATATTGTCCTGCCTTAAGCAGAAATTCCCGAGGGACATGAACACGTCTCACTATTTTTCTCGGGCCGTAATTGAATAAAAAACAATATGTGGCGCGTTCGTGGACGCCACGACGTTAAGCTTTTTAATGGCGCTTTCTGTGGATAATAGGTTACCATTTAATGTTCAGACGACTTGAAGCTGTGTCTCTTTAAAACGCCTCATGGACTCGAAGCCAAAGTCAAACGCATGCTTACCGTGTTCAGGACTTTGTTGAAGTACATGAAACTCACGGCGACCGCGACGGTCTGCAGGAGGACAGCGGCGAGCATAATGAGACCGAGGCACTGGAGGGAAACAGAAATGGCCATACCAGAGGGGTTTGTGTCCGGACGAGGGGTCAAAAATAATCCCAACCAGTGAGCAGGACAAGTCAGATGAAAGATTCTGTTTCTGCTGGGAAGCATGAAGCTACACAGAGCTGTAGCTTGTAGGTGGAGCAGAGAGGAGGAATGAAGGGCTTCAACTTCCTCAAGATGTCACTGTTATTAAGCAGGAACTACAGGAGCATTAATGCTTCTGCTGCTCAGAGGATTAAACAAATCTGTTAGATAAAAAAAATCTAGAAATTAAACAAAAATATTTTTAAAATTTCTGACAAACTTGAAGGTTTTTCAATTATGTTTTGATCAAAAACTGATTCCTAAAATATTCTAACTATAATAGAAATAGTCACAACCAACAATAATGTCAATAATGTTTAACTTTTCTTAATCTGTGTTGGGAATAAATCTTTAAAGACACCAGGCCAAATGTCACATGCCATGTTCATCTCTATAAAATAATTTTAACTCTTTAACTATTTCTTTTTGGGTTTAAAGGTTAAAAAGTCACGGTGAAGTCCGTTAATAATTAGCAAACGCCATAAAAAGTTGACTCTAGTTAAAGGATGACCCATCATCCTGACATGTGTTTTTAAGTGTCTCATCATCACAAGCTGTGAAGAAATATTTTCCTCCTTACAGAGTTTTTCCCATATAATTTTGATTTTTAAATCACACAAACTCTCAAGCTATCATTACACTTATTAAGGGATAGAAGTTACACAAACCAACCTGTCCCTGTTTGAAAAAGGTAACTGGCCCAAAAAACGTCATTGGTTGTGACACTCTTGGCAGCAACAACTATGATCGAGTGTTTAAGACATCTGCTAACACGTTTGTCACATCACCGGAGGAGTTTTGTCTTACTCTTCCTGAATTCAGCCACATTGGAGGGTTTCCAATGACATTCTCATTTTCTGCTGAAGTGTAGAATTCATGGTTCCCTCAGTTATAACAAGTGGTCCAGGTCTTGAAGCAGCAAAGCAGCCCCAGACCATCACACTACCACCACCATGTTTGACTGTTAGTGATGTTCCTTACCTTGTGAGGCCTGCAGAACCATAGATATGTATATAAACATATGTTTGTATATGTTTAACAAGGGCGTCAATACTTTTCCGCGCCAGATTGGTTTCAGTAATTGTTCTTAACTTAAATGGATTTAACAATCAAAAATCAGTATGTATGTGTATTTATTTATGTGTGTGTGTGTGTGTGTGTGTGTGTGTGTGTGTGTGTGTGTGTGTGTGTGTGTGTGTGTGTGTGTGTGTGTGTGTGTGTGTGTGTGTGTGTGTGTGTGTGAGTGTGTTTATGTATGTATCTGGGCAGAAAAACCGAGAGTTTGAGCAGGTAGTTGTGAAACAGATAAATACAAGTTTCTTTTTTCCCTGCTTCCTCCTATTGTGAGGTGATCTGCATGAGTTCACTTTCATTTTTTACCAAATGAGCTGTGATTGTTATGGCTGCGGTGTTGTGTTTGTCACATGGGAGTCATTCAGTTCACAGAAGTGAACCATGAGTGATTCCTGGAGGTTCCTGGGCTTTCATTCTGTCACCTTTAACCCCTGTTCCATTGTTGATGTGAGGAAATGGGAGTGGAACCCCTCCTGGATGTGGAGGGCCGAACCAACAATCCAAACTTGTGTTAAAGCATTTACACTGACTTAACGCTCAGTCATCAATGCGCTGCACTAAAGAGACTCAAAGGAACAGACCAACATCAGTATCACTCACTCACAAGCTTTCTCAAGAAAAACATTTAGGTGACTATAGCAGAACTTGTTTCTGAGCGGAAGAAGTGGCAAGAGTCTCCTGAGTTCCCTGAAGGAAATCAGTTCCCAGGCTTGTTACAGATGGCGAATGAAACAGGTAAGTGATACTCTACGGCTTTCTGGCCTCAGGCGAGAAAGATGACACGATGAGAGACGTGCACGCCTAGCGCCCCGGTGGAAAATAAAAATTAAAAGTACTTTAAAATCAATCTATTCATGTCTGATTCATCTGTTATGTGGAGTCAGTCAGCTGCTGATCTTGAACGATCACACACACACATAAACACACACAAAGCAGGATTTAAATACCTTAATATTTATGGAATTTGAACATTTCATTGATAACTGTGAGAAATAAAGGTATTGTCTGAGATCTTTGTCTCTACGTTAGTCTCCAAAGGCAGGTAAAGATTTCCAGCTGCTTCGCTCTGCATAGAGAATAAATATGTGTTGAAGCAGTTTGGTGTCTGAAGCACAGTTTGTTCCATGCAAAATAAAACAAAAAAAGTTCCTTTTGAATGAAGAATAGAATTAAATGGAGCACTTTGGGTAAAACTCAGGGTGTTCAGCCAGTGGCTGCTGCCTTTGATCGAAGGATGCTTAGAAGGGATTAAAGATTTCACTTTTTGAGCATTTGTTATGATGCGTAACCATGGCAACACACTGGTTTACAATCGGGAGCAGCTGATTAACATTGGAAAGGCTGAAATAATACCTCAACTGAAGCCACAAAGAGCTAAAACGCAAGAAGCGTGGGTGCAGAGTGGGAGAAAACGGAGACAGAGAAAGAGGAAATTCAAATCATCTCTTCCATTGATCATAATGGGCAATGTGAGATCACTGGTCAACAAGATGGATGAACTCCAAGCCCTTTCAAGGACTCAGCCAGAGTATCGGCAGTGCAGTGTTATGTGTTTCACTGAGACGTGGCTGCAGGACCATATCCCCGACTCCAGCATCTCTCTGCCAGGATTACTGACTGTACGAGCAGACAGAGATCTGAAGAGGAGCGGGAAAAGAAAAGGAGGTGGAGTGGCAGTGCTTGTCAACAACAGAAGGTGCCATACAGGTCATGTGTCAGTGAAATGTCATCTCTGCAGCCAAATGTAGAACTCTTGGCAGTAAGTTGTCGGCCATATTATTTTCCAAGAGAGTTCACCAGTGTTGTCTTGGCAACCGTTTATATTCCACCTTCAGCCATTGCTGAAAATGCATGTGATGCCATCAGTTCCGTTGTCGCTAAGCTACAAACCCAGCATCCCAATACATTTGTGGCTATATCTGGTGATTTTAATCATGCCTTGCTCTCTTCTACACTTCCAACATTTCAACAGTTTGTCAGCTGCTCCACCAGAGAAAACAAGACATTGGATTTGTGTTATGCAAATGTAAAGAATGCATACATGTCCAAAACAAGACCTCCTCTGTGACAATCAGATCACAATCTTGTTTTTATCTGCTCAGAATACAAACCACTTGTTCAGAGGCAACCTGTGACAAGAAGAACTGTGAGAAAATGGTCACAGGATGATGAAGAAGCCCTGCAGGGTTGTTTTGAGACCACAGATTGGATGACTCTCTGCCAAGGATATGAAGAGGACATCAATGCCATGACTGGATGTGTAACTGACTATATAAACTTCTGTGTGGACAATATCATACCCACCAGAACAGTGAGATGCTTCGCTAATAACAAACCCTGGATCACCAGTGAACTGAAGAATCTGCTAAATGAGAAAAAAAGAGCCTTCAAGGAGGGAGACAGGGAATTATTGAGGAGAATACAGAAGCAACTGAAGATCAAGATCAGAGACAGCAAAGAGGCATACAGGAAGAAGCTGGAGAACAAACTACAGAGGAACAATATCAGAGATGTCTGGTCAGGGATGGAGAAGATCACAGGCTTCAAGCAGAGGAAGGATTGCACAGATGGCAGCCTGGACACAGCTAATGAACTGAACAAGATCTTCAATAGGTTCAGTTCAGGAACAAACCCAGCATCCTGTCCCCAGCCAATCAGACATCCCATCCTTCTTTGATCCAACATTTTCCTGTCACACGCCAGCTCTTTTGTCCTCTAACACAGTCATGGACTCTTCTGATTCTATAAATCTGTCTTCAACCAAGTCAGGAGATGCTGCTGCCCCATTTACCTCCCCCTCCCACCTCTCTGTCTCTAGAAGTCAGGTGAAGAGGCAGCTGGAGAGACTGAACAGGAACAAAGCTGCAGGTCCAGATGGTGTCAGCCCCAGAGTACTGAAGGCCTGTGCAGAGCATCTCTGTGGGATTCTGCAGCACCTCTTCAACCTCAGCCTGGCCCACGACTAGGTTCCAGTCCTGTGAAAGACATCCTGCCTTGTTCCAGTTCCAAAGAAAACTCGCCCATCAGTCAATGACAACTACAGACCGGTTGCCCTGACATTCCACATCGTGGAGGTCCTGGAGAGACTCCTGTTGGTCCACCTGAATAAGCAAACTAGGACATATCAGGACCCGCTGCAGTTTGCTTATCACCATGGAGTTGGAGTCGAAGATGCCATCATCCAGCTGCTTCACCCAACCCACTGTCATCTGGACAAAGCAGGCAGCACTGTGAGAGTCATGTTCTTTAATTTCTCCAGTGCATTTAACACAATTCAGCGTGATGTACTTTGCCAGAAACTCCAGAAGACACAGGTGGGGGCCTCAACTGTCGCCTGGATTAAAGACTTCCTGACAAACAGACCACAGTTTGTGAGGCTGAAGAACTGCACATCAAACCAGGCGATCAGTAACATTGGAGCACCACAGGGGACTGTACTCTCACCATTCCTCTTCACCCTGTACACCTCAGACTTCCAGTACAAATCAGAGACCTGTCATCTACAGAAATACTCAGATGACTCTGCAGTTGTTGGGTGTATCTGAGATGGACAGGAAGCTGAGTACAGAGAGCTGGTGGAGCGCTTTGTGGCATGGTGTGGAAACAATCATCTGACCTTGAACGTGAACAAAACAAAGTAGATGATTTTAGACTTCAGAAGAAACAGGGTGGAGTCGAACACTGTTTCCATCATGGGAGAAGAAGTGGAGGTGGTTGAGGAATACACATACCTTGGAGTTCACCTGGACAACAGACTGAACTGGAAAAAGAACAGCGAAGCCGTTTACAAGAAGGGACTTGGCCGACTGCCCTGAGTCCTTCAATGTCTGTAGCAAGATGCTGCACATCTTCTACAAGTCTGTTGTTGAGAGTGTAATCTCTTCAGTCATCGTATGTTGGGGTAGTAGCATCAGAAGCAGGGACCTGAAAAGGTTCACCAGCCTAATAAAAAAGGCTGGTTCTGTTCTGGGGACGACTGTGGAACCGCTGGAGGAGATAATGCAAAGAAGGATTCTCCAGAGAATCAAGAAAATGATGGACAACCCTGAGCATTCTCTTCACAAGACTGTCCGACAACGGAAGAGTGTCTTCAGTCAGAGGCTTCTTCAGTTTCGCTGCAACACTGACCGCTACTGGAGATCCTTCCTGCCAACAGCCATTGTAATGTACAATAACTCTTTGATGACTTGATTATTATTATTCTGAGCTACTACAGCAATCAATTTCCCTCTGGAATTAATAAAGTATTTTTGAACTGAATTGAAATATCCAAGCAGGAAATAAACTTTTCAACAGTTGAGCATCTTAGACATAAAGGATGCACCATCCACCCCCTGCTCCTCTTTTATTGCCCCTGAGGCCTCCCCCTCACTGAGTTCCTCTAAGCAGTCATGGAATCTCCCTAAATTCCTAAATATAGATCCCAGATGCTTATTGGCTCGTATCTGACACAGAGATAGCAGAAAAAAGTATCTCATTGTGTGTAGATTGAGATAGTGCTGCGGAAAAATGGGACTTAATGACACATCCTCAGTGTGTAGAACAAATTACATGCAGGATCATATTCTGATCCCAGGGTAGGGGTGCTTTTAGGAACGTTTGTTTTAGTTATTGCTCAAATTGTTGTCCATTTTAAATATTAAACATCCAGAGCCAGATCGATGGAGGTGTGTAAAAAATAGCCTTGCAAGTGCAGCTAAAGTTTGCAGAAATCTTTAGCATTTAGCAGCAGTGCCAAAAGGGCTTGTGTCCAACAGGGGGCGCTGCTGAATCAACTCCCAGCACTGATGGGGAGTAATAACAGGACAAAAACATGCCAAATAATGTTATTTAACCTGTTTAATGATTTGATCAGGGAGGAAGTGAACATTAATTTTTATCTTAGTTGATGCTTGACTTTTTCATAACATACACAGTTGCTTTAAATGTTAAGAATGTAGACATTTTTAGCCGTTTAAATGTAAGATAAATGTCTTTAAAATAAAAATCATGAAATAAAAAACTGGTACAAGTCTGTATGACGTATCTAGTGAATGCATTTCCTTATTGTCAGCTAAATGTAAAATTATTTTACTGTTATGTTGGTAAATTGCATTAAATTCCAGGCCTGGGGGTCAGTATCCAGCATGTTATAGTTTCAACCCTGCTTCAGCACACCTGATTTCAATCAGTAGGTGATTAATAGGCTTCTGCAGAGCCTGATGAGCTGCTGCACAGGTGATTCAACCACTGAATTAAGTGCAGAGAAACCACTAAAACATGCTGCCCTCCCAGCACAGAACTGAACATCCCTAGTGGAAGGAATAAAAAGCACAGACCGATATGCATTTATTCACTCTTTGTTTTTAATGTACAATTTTGCAGGATGATGCACTTTTCTCAGTCTCATTATGCAGCAGACTGAACATGTACACCCTCCTGGGAATGATAAACAGCAAGGATAAGAAACAGCTTCAATAAAACCTGAAATGTGACCAGAAAACACTCTCAATACCAAAAGACCACAGGAAAAACCAAACAGTATGATGACTGAAACTTTCTCTTTTTTCTTTGTTTATTTCATTCAAAATAAAAACAAATAAAACTTATAAACAATAAGAAATACATAAAAAAAATCAAATTTGTACGAAAAGGACCAGAATGAAGAAAAATATCTTATAATTTATGTCCCCTTTTCCAGTAGAAATAATCAATTTATATATAATTATCATTTGTCAGACACACATACAGATTCATTTTAAACTTTATCCTGTTCTAAATTCCAGTGTGATCATGATCATTGATTTAATTTACGTTTTCATAATTATTTAGTACACTCAATTTGGTACAGTTTTTGAATATATTAAATTACAGCGTTTTTAAAATTTCCCTTTTAAGGTTATTCCATAATTTAACACCATTTACAGATATAATCCACTCCTTAATTTTAGTTCTAAATCAAGGTTTTGTTAACACATCAGTTTCTTTCAGCATGTAATTACTAGTTCTCTTTTCAAATATCCCCTGAATGTTTGTTGGTAGAGTACCTAAATTGGCTTTATACATGGTTTGTATGATTTTCCAGTCTTTTAAATCATGAAATTTCAGTAATTTATATTTAATAAACAATGGGTTTGATGGATCTCTACAGCCACTATAATTGATGATTCTCAGGAGCTCTTTTCTGTAAAATAAATAAGGGTTGTGTATAGTTTTTGTATGTCGCTCCCCAGATTTCTACACAATAAGTCAAGTATGGAACAATCAGTGAATTGTACAATGCCAACAAACCAGAATTAGTCAGTAAAAACTTGACTCTATGTAATACTCCTGAGAATTTGGCAATTTTACCTTTAATGCAACTAATATGGGATTTCCATGACAAGTCTTCATCAATAAGAACTCCAAGAAATTTAGTTTCTTTTACTCTTTGAACTGCAATCCCATCTATTTCCAATGACACATCACTGTTCTTTTTATCATTAAACAGTATAAAATTTGTTTTAAGATTCAGTGTCAATCTATTTATATCAAACCAGTTTTTAATTTTGTTCAGTTCATCTTCTTCTTTCTTTATTGAACATGTACATCAATAGACAATTTAAAGTATTCAAAAAGAAACCCATACATATGCATATATATATATATATATATATATATATATATATATATATATATATATATATATATATGTGTGTGTGTAGAACATGTTCAATCAACACATTCTCACTCCCAGTGTGTCAAAAACAAACGCTTGGTCAGCCACCCTCCACGTCAGACCCCTGACGCCAAAAGTGCCCTTTTTCGTTACTTATGTGCGAAAAGGGGTTTTTCCCTTATTTGACTGCAGATCCCAATGCAGTGTAAAACTGACGCGATGGGATGTCCGCAGCCAGGGCACCAAACAAGCCCATTGTACCTCACCCTGACCTTATCCTCTTATTTAACCTTCCCCTCACCCCTATCCTAACCTTAACCATCTTGCTAGCGAACACGTTAGTGATGTGTCGATCGCTCTAAAAACCGGCTCTATGAAGTGAACGGCGGGAGCTGCCTCGTCTTTGGTCGAGTTTGGACCGAGCCAACGCGAAGGGGAGGTTTCAACTACCACGGTGGAGGTTAAAAGTAGAGGGTATGTGTAACCTCCCCCTCGCCAGATGGTATGTTCTAAAGTTCCCCTTGGGCGGCAAATATGAAAATTCACAGTCAGACTCTGCCGGCTTGTGGAGGTCTCGGGAGACCTCTGTGTTCCACCCGGTTGCCCGGCGTATCTCTGACTCAGAAGCTCTGGTGCTGTGCACAGTTAACTCCGGTTGTAGCTAGGTTGCTACCTCCGTTAGCTTAGCTCCCACCTCCGCATTAGCTTTGGGTTAGCTTCAGGTTAGCTTGTAGTTAGTTCGACCGGGTGTCGTCAGTTGATCTCAGCCTTACAGCCCCACCCTCAGCTCCACCTCTCTTCCCTTTTGTGGAATTGTCTGGGCTTGACGGAACCTGTGACACGGTCAAAATGGCGGTGGTGGCCACCTCCCATTTGGCCTCGAAAACGTGTTATTGGAGCCTATGGAAACCCATTGTCCAAAATGTATATGTCGATGGTAGGTGGTCACTAATGTCAGTCATTAATATCCCTGTTTTCCTGAAATCATCCTTATTGTTAGTGAATATATTATCAATGATTGTTGCAGTCCGAGATGTAATTCTGGTTGGCTTGTTTATCAAGGGAAATAAACCTACACTATACAGTGAATCTGCAAAATCCTTAGTTATCTGTCCAGCCTCATGTTCTAAATTAATATTAAAGTCCCCACATAGAAATAATGTTTTGTATTTAATGTGATCAACCAGTTCAATAATTTTTTCATTAAATGTCCCAATACATGATCCTGGTGCTCTATAAACAAAACTAATTAACGTATTTTTAGCAGCTTCATTGCTGATTTCTACAGTTACAATTTCCATAACATTATCTTCCATCATTGTCATTTCCTTAACTAGATTACATTTTAGATCTGATTTAATGTACGGGGCAACCCCACCACCTCTTATTTTTTCTATTTACAAAATAAAGTTCATACCCTTCCATTTGTACTTCATCCATCATATCATCTTTGAGCCAAGTCTCTGTTACAGCAATCACACTAAATTTGTTTTTGAATTTATTTAAATAATATTTGATAATAACTTAGGAAATAAGTTTCTACTGTTAATGTGGATAAGTGACATTGTGTCCTTAGTCATTCTTCCACAGTTCAATTGTTCTTCTCCAATATAATCACAACTTATGTTTAATTCATATAAAATTCCATCTATTTTATTGTCAATATCATATATTTTATTATCTGTATCCATTTCAGTTGAGTGATTTTTGACAGTTTGAATCAAGACCAATATCAAACCGAGTTATCCATGTTGTTTTTACAGTGTCCAAAATAAGTTTGGATGCATAGATTCTGATGATCTTAACCATACTCTGTAAACTTGTTTTATATACTCATTTATCACTTGTGTATTTTTCTAGTTCTGTTAGTTCCTTAATGATCAGAATATTTGCCTGTTCCGGAGACCCATTCAGTTTAATCAATACCTTACAGTTTGAAGTCCATGTTGACTATATTTTCTTTTGCTTTCTCAAAAGTCTTGCTTGCCTTGCAATGTCTGCATTTTTCTTGATTAGGTGTTCATATATATATATATATATATATATATATATATATATATATATATATATATATATATACATATACATTGGTTCCCTTCAGCTTCCTTCCTTGTTTAAGCAGTTCTTTCTTGTGTTTTCTGTTCATAAATCTGATTAAGGATTGCAGGTTTCTGATTTTTATTTTTACGTGGAAGAGGATGGCATCCCTCTATGTCTATGTCCTTGGCCTGTAGGTGTATCCCTTTGCTACCAAGGAAGTCCATTACCAGCCTTTCTTAGTTGTTTAATTCTTGTTCAGGTGGTTCTCCATTCTCTGTAGCTGTTGCTCTTGCATAAGTTTGGTGTGTTGTTTCAAGTCCTGTCACTATTACATAATTTATTCTTGAATATTGTTCCAGTTCTGACACTCTTATTTCCAGTAAGGTGATTTTCCTGTCCTTTTCCTCATTTTTTTCCTAGGACTTTAACCTTCTCCACTAATTCCATTATCGCTTTCTGATGTTTAGAGACTGTTGTAATTTCTTCTGACATAAAGCTCAGTGATTTCTTTATCTCTTCCAGTTCCTCCTCAGCAACACTGTTTCTTTTTGGAGGCATTGTTACTGACTCACCCCAGTAGAGCCTGATCTGGTAGCTGGAGCAGTTTAACAGTTAGGAAGTTAAATTAAAAAAGTTAAAAAAAAGGCAGACATGAAAATTTTATTATTTACCTCATTCTAATTTCCCACCAACAATGCACCATAAAGAAAACCTTTCAAGAGTCTGAAATAGATTTTTCTGGGTTCAGCTTTAGAGGAAGTGTCTCGTTGGACTTCCAGAAAGTTTCAGGAGTGTTTGTGAGACGAAAACTTCCTGATCTCGCCGCTATTGAGAAACTAAAGACAACAGTGCAAATGTATGAAAGGAAAAGTGCTTTTTAATCGTCCAGCGTTACTCGAGGAAAAACAACTTGTAGAAAACTAAACAAAACAGACAATTTGGACAAATTTTATCTTAATTGGATGCTGCAGGGTAGTGACAGCTCAGATTAGCATCGTGGTAAAACACCACAGCACAGCTTCTTTGCTTTGTAATTTAGGCTAATTAGCATTAATTAGCTTCCAAGGAAACAAGTGACAGCCTTTTAGGAGTCAGAGCAAAAGCTGCTGAATAACTAATGCATCAGTGGCTGTAGGAATGATTTTTTCTATGGCTTTGTTGGTCACAGTGTTAACCGATGAGTGTGGGATAAAAGCCCTGAGCTCAGATGAGCCGGGATGATGCAGGAGCCCTTATGTCATTTGTTACAGGTTGTTCTGCAGCCAGTTAATGTACCCCCTCACCGCCCTCTTTCCTACATCGAAGTCTATCGGCCAGGATATAAAGCTGAAGCATCCGTGGAAACCGTCCTCGTAGTGCTCACTAGTGACAGAGACTCCTGCGTCCTGTAAGCGTCGAGCGTACATCAGCCCGTCATCCCTCAGCACGTCAAACTCACATGTTAGTATATAAGCCCGTGGGGTTTTAGCCAGCACCTCCGACCTGGCTAACAGAGGTGCTGCGCGGACGTCCAGAAACCCCGGCACCGCCTTTAGAACTCCATGGGAGTCTTTCTCCACAGTGACAGGCTTGTGGCTCTTCCTGACCTTCTGAGGGAGCAGGGTGGTCCAGTCTAACCTCAGCCTCAGCTCTGAGGCGACGGCGCTGTGGTTGTTCACCACGAGCTGCGGCAGCAGGGACAGGTCAGCTCCGAGGTACTGGAGCCAGAACTGCACCATGGTGTGGCGAGGGAGGATGGGCATGTGTTCGTTCTGCAGATAGGACGGCGTGTTGAAATCCAGGGCTTGGAGCACCGGGTAGATCAGAGCCTGGACGCTGAACTTCACAGTCATGCTCTCGTCTAAAGAAACCTGGGAAAACACCAACACACACAGTTCAGTGACCTCGTCTTTCAGCAGAGCGGGAGATGGTTTCGGCCTGTACCTCCTGAGCGACTGCAGCAGCGAGGTTTCCTCCAGCGCTGTCTCCTGACACGGCCACACGTTCAGGGTCGACGGAGTACTTTGCCAGAACCTCTGGGGATAAGAAATGTTTAGCAGCAGCGAGGCAGTCTAAATACGGCTCTGGAAAGATGACCTCAGGATAAAGGCGATACCTACAGACACAGACCACAAATGTGGGTAAAAAGCAAAAGTGAGCAGGAGGCGACTCACGGCGACTAAAAACCAGAGGAGCGGCATTTTTAAATTCTAGGTAATTCCACTTGGACCTGCGGAATTTGGGTAGGTTGTGTGTTTGTATTCACCAGTAGCGTAGTTGAAGCAGGTCAGAACGGCGTTTCAGCTGAATTTAAAAACACGGTTTGAACTAATATTTACAAACACTGTTGATTCTTTTATTACCACCAGCTGTTTTTAACAAAAGCTGTCTTTAATGCTTTTTACAACTCCCGTTTGCAGCTGCGTCGACCAACACTGATCAGAGATCAGGACAGCTTTCACAAACACGGACTGTTGTTTCAAACGGAGTTCAGAAATGTAAACATTTATTTGAAATAACAAGACCAACCTTTGACCTGCGAAGATTAACTGTCTCCCTACACTTGGATCCTCCGGCAGAGGACTTTTAAGCGATGTAATGAGTTTTTTAAAGAACCATTGCGGAACCGGATGTAGCACCAGTCCGGGTCGAGCACTAGAACCGTTTTGATTGAATTTAATGCACATAGATACAAAAGTAAACCTACTCAACAGAGACCACGACGGTGTTGAGCTCATCCGAAACCATGCGGTTCACGTTGTCATACGTCCCCTTTTCTGTGGAAAAAAACATAAAAATACACAAAATTTGTGCTTATTATGACTTCAGTCACAAATTCTACTTCCTTTCCTGCTGTGAAGAAACCACGACTGTACTCACTGGCGCTGCCGAGAGCCCAGCCGCCTCCGTGGAAATACAGCAGCCCTCTCCTCAGGTGTCCCTCTCCTCCGGCCGGAGGCTCGTAAACCCTCACGGAGATCCCGGCAAAGGTGGTGTCACGAACCTTCACTCCGGGTATGACCCCCCCGCTGGCCCCAGAGCCCAAAAGGCCCTTCGCTGTGCTCTCAAAGCCCTCTATTGAATGTCTGACTGATGTGATGTAGTGATCCAGACCCAGCCGGTGTTTCAAAGAAGCCTGAAGAGAAGAAAGGCATCTTATTAATCTTTAGTATCTTTAAGGGCACAAAATGATTTATTATATAAAGTAAGAGACAAAGAGCAGATTGGGGGAAGAACAGGGGGAAAAGTCATCATTTCATCAGAGATTTGACATCTCACCCAGTCACTGTTGTTCATCTACTCTGTGTCTAATAACCGTCAGCCCCCTAGAGACCGCCTCAATACAAATGCTGACCAAACACCAGAGAAACACGGCTGAAGCAGACAGTTTAGGAGTTTTGTCCTACTGTAGATGCTGAGGGGCAGCTCACTTAGGATCTAAAGCACAAGTGATCATGCGCACCATTGCATATGCAGCATGCAGATAAAAAGATAATCCATCATCTCTTTAGATTTATATACTTTTTAAATCAAACAACACCTTTTTATTACAGCACGAGGCTGACTTGCACACCGACCCGCTGTGTTTCAAATAACCTTTAGTCCACAAAATGCAGTTTTTCTCCAGGTCATATTCATCTACGCCTTTTCTTTGCACAGTGGAACGTTATCTGTGGCGCACTAACTCCAGAATGTGTGGCTAAAAGCTGAACAAAGGTCAATTCAGGTCCAGGAAAATACTTTAACTTTACCATAAATTTGCACCCACAGAGGTCATCCATTGCATAATCACCCATCATGTATAATCTCACTTTAATATAATCAGTAAAATAAATCATCTTTAGAGGCATTGTTCTCAGAGAAACACATCTGAGCAGTGGTGCATGTTTTTGTCGTTCTCCTGCTCCAACACCAGTTGACCTGTTCAGAAGGTCATCCAGAAGTCACCTGCTTGTTAAAATCAGGTGTGTTGGAGCAGGGAAACAACTAAAACATGCTGGAACATCCTGGGCGGTTACTCACGTGACTTTGACTTTTAAGTATAAAATGTTCTCTGGAAAAAGATCACATGTGCTTATTGCAAAACTTTAATTGAGCAATTGCAGCAAAGGCCCAGTCTAACTCTAAATGTGGCACCGTGTTTAGCTCGTGAGCAGCTAAAAATACCTCAGCAACTTGCACTTGCATGGGCTTCAAATCCCGTGTGCAAAGAGACACCTTCCATGAATCAGAAACACCTCAATTCTCACCAGGTGCATGGCTGTCCTGAACCCTGCGTCCACCAACAACAGCTTCCAGGGCTCCTGGATGGCGTCAGGCAGCGGAGTGTAGACGTAGTAGGCGACGAAGACAGCTAGCAGCACTGTCACAACCAGCCCCTTCACACCCATCCTCGTCTGGATCAGTATTTCCACTGACTGACGGACCGCAGACACTTTATTATTGCTGATCCGAATGGGGCTGGAATTGGCAGTCAGGGGAAAATCTACCATTTCCGGTGAAAGATTTTCAAGTTATAAAATTTGATTTCTGATTTAATGTTTACATTCGTGGGAAATATTCAAATAATATTAGATTTCATGAAATAAAACAAGTAGTTTACATAATATTTTTATAGTTTTTCCAAACACTTTCTAGAACTTTTCTCCCTGAAGATAGTCAGATTGAAACTTTTATTTTGAAGGCAAGGCAACTTCGTATCCTGAAATTGATGTAATTCCTGTGAACACGTTTGCGCGTGTAATTTCTTTTTCTTTCTTTCTTTCTTTCTTTCTTTCTTTCTTTCTTTCTTTCTTTCTTTCTTTCTTTCTTTCTTTCTTTCTTTCTTTCTTTCTTTCTTTCTTTCTTTCTTTCACTTATATTTTCGGAGATTGTAAACCACTTGAGACGAGGGTCTTCCAGCTGTAATGACAACATATGCCCACAGTGTGGCAGTGTAGAGCTGCATACTGACCACTTCAGCTTTAATCAAACTGATCCATCAATTCTGTTTGATTTATGAGTCGCCATGTTGGAAAATGCCGGTCGGAGTGAAAAAAAAAAAGATTTTTTAAATAAATAAATAAACTGTAAAAGCAAAGCAACACTTTGGACAAATGTATAATTACTTGACTTTAGAGAGGACCAAATTAGTTTTTCTTTAGGGAAACAACTGAATTATTTATTTAGCTACAAGTTTTTTTATTGTTTGCTCAATAAGGAATAAGTATGACTCAATTTTAACGAAACAATAAACTTTAAATTATCTTTCATTCAAATGGTGACTTTTTGAGGAAAGTTCTGATTTATTTGTTTTGTAAATTCCGTGTTTGCTCTAGCAGGTTTTTCACGTGTGTACTTATTATTCAGACTTAAGTTGCCACGGGTATTTTATCTGATTTTAGGCTGAAGTGAAACATTTTTGCTGATTGTTTGACTTTTTTATTGACAGTTGCAACAGTGACCCATACAGGAAACGTGTTTTATGGGAAAAAGGAAGTCATGCCATGAGGGTGCCCAGCCAGGATTTAAACAGAATGGCGCAGTTATGTGGCATGCATGACAACCCACTAAAACTAGCGTGGCAACCCTTGGCCGGGTTTCAAAATTTGGTGTGAAGTGGGTCACACTCCGAGGAATGCAAAGGACGTTACGGTAACGGCAAAACGGAGAGTTCAAAGAGCTCCAATGTCATCTGCCTTTTTCTGTATGTGTCCTCATTTATCTCCCTGTTTTCTCCCACAGTTTAATGTTTAAATGGCCACAGTTTGGTCCCCAGTGGCCTTGTGTTGGAAAAAACATCAGACTGATGAGGACCTGACCTCTGGGGCTGTGCTGGTTTCCAAAACATAGCAGCAGGACATCCAGACCATATCAGATTAGTCTTTAGAAGTGCCAGAGAAAGAGTTTCGAGAGATATGAATAAAACTGGCTTCTGATGTTTTGAAGTGTCTAAAATATATGCAATTATGCTTTTTTTAGAATTAATAATTGTGCAGATTTTAGTGAGACAGTGTGACAATGTGCATCAGAGAGCTGGTAAATCTTCTTTAAAGACTGTGCAGCAACCACATCTACAATTATCATTTTTGTGACGTTCAAAGCTCAGAAACTTTTGCAGTCTTCTTGAAATTCTAAATCCTAACCAGAATCTGCATTTCATCTTCAAAGGATGCCATGCATGATCACTTTGTAGGCCCTGAATGAGAGCGTCAGCAGGAAGCTGAAATAGTAAATCTGATATAGGTGCCTTTATGAGTGTGTAAAAAAAAGAGTGTGCATTCAAATCCCTCTTTTCCTTCCCCCTCCCTCTCTGCCAAGCGCTGCCTTGGCATCTCCCCACAGTCTGCGGTATGGAGGGCAGAAACAGGGCCCCAGTCTCATGTCACTGCCTGGAATAACACTTATGGTCATTTAACTTGACTTAATGCACGAGGCAGAAGAGAAGGTCCTGTCTTGTTGTGCGGTCTGCTCTCTGCTGCTTCCTTTAACGGCAGTTTGAGCCGACTGCTCTGCATCTGGTACTCGGATTTTAAAGGTGCTCCAAAAGGAAACGGGATCCAACCAGAATGCAAATGATGCTGCAAGCAAAGAAATTACAGGCTACACTAAAAATACATTTCAAAAGGAAAAACTTCTGGGAAAATCATTTGCATGAAACTTGTGTGAGTTTGAGATCGAGGCCGTACACGTTTGTCAGGAGAAGAAAAATATGTGATTCAGAAAGTTGGATGGATGAAGAATTCCTGCTTTGATGTGCATCGTCTCTCTGCGTCATGGTTACCCTGTTATTAGATGTTTAACATTTTCATCTAAAACCAAATCCAGCAGGCTTTCACTGACTGAAGTTTGACATTAAACTGCTTTACAAGCAAATATAAGGTTTAGCATTTAAAACTCTTCCGAATATCTTCACTTGTCCTCTGACAATTTGAATGATCTTCCAATGGAAAGAGGCGGCTTTAGATCAAACGAAATCCAATAGTGATGCAGAGAACAATCCAGGACTGACAACAAAGATGTGAGAAAGACAGGAGCATGCACACCTCTAGGGATAATGAAGAGACGAAACGCGGGTGCAGGGTGATCAGAAAGCGACACCAAGTGGGAAATGAAGGAACAAAACCGAGAGAAGGAGTTTTGCAAAAATGAAAATATGAGTTGATCAAACAGAATGATGCAAAAGCTAAAAGGAAAGGAAATCCCCAATGTAGCAGATAAAGACTAAAGTAAGACTCTATGGATGATGCAATTAATAATCTTTATAAACAAAAAAAAATCATCCACAGGAAATGAAACTTAAATCAATAACTCTTTTTTTCCTCCAGAGGTCTGAAGGACCGACTCCAGCCACTGAAACAACACCTTAGCCTTGTAAAATGAAGATTATTATTATTATTGGTTTAGACCAAAAATGACCCTGATTTGTCAAATTGTGCATAACATGATGAACTGAGGAACTGATCATGCAAATGACACAGAAACCAAAATCGTCCTAACACTCAGGCTGCCACAGACGGGAGGACAGCTGGTTGTTGCTTTGCCTTTTCTGCATCACATCCCCATTTCTGAAGGGACTGTTGTTTCCTTGTAGAATGAAGAAAAGTGTCTTGTGTAAAAGAAGAGGCAGAATCCTTCAAATGATGTGCTGAAACATTGGTCATATGCTCTGTTACAGATAAAATATTCAGTTTCTGACATCATCTGTCCTGGATTTCCTGTTCTGCTTTGAGACGCAATTTGATTGTGAGTTTTCTGCTAGATCACATTAGAAAATGAATGTGTTCAACACAAAAGGTGTGGCGGGTTAATTTGCTCTCCAGGACAGCAAAGAAGAACAGATGCATGAAAAGTGTAAGAATGAAGTAAGTATGACATCCTGTGGTCACATTTGGGTACTGCAGCCAACGTTTCAAAATAATCAAGTGACTTTCCCACTGCTGCTCAGTGAGTTTAAAGGTGCATTATGTAGAAATTAAGTAAACATGATGTCCTGTGGTAAAATTTGGTTACTGCAACCACTTTAAACAACTCTGGAACTTTTTGCCGGCTGTCGTCAAATTGCAATTGTCAGCGCTGCAGTATTAGCTCGCAACCCCACACTCACTGATGGTAAACAGTAGTTACGTCCCTCCCTCCTTTGTTTTGAAAGGAGAAAAGCTGACAATCCAGCAGCCAGTTGGACATGAAATATGTTTCAGTATAACCTTCCTTTCAAAATGACTGAAACTTTAGACTCTTTTGGGATTTTCTCACTATATTCTTACACACTGCACCTTTAATGGCTCTCACCATTCCCTGATCAGCACTAGAAGATTCTAGATGACAAGCGAAGATGAGCCATACTCAATAAGTTGATAATAATATTGAGTCATTGGAAATTTAAAAAGTAGATATTTTTAAAGCTGACTATTTGCTGCTCATTCACTGTTAGCATCGTTAGCTCAATGTTAGCCTCTTGCCTGCTTCACTATATACTTGAATTACAAATGCCGGCACTGTAACCTTAGTTCAGAGCAGATACGACAACCTTCACCGGCTGTAAACAGTTGCTATGTCTCTCTTTATTTTTTTTTAGAGAGAAAAACTGACAACCTCAGCCAGATGTGCAAGAAATCTGTTTAAATGTGCCCTTCCTTTCAACAGAACTGAGTAATTAGACTGTTTTGTGATAATTTCACTGTAAAACTCTTACTTATTGTACATTTAAACAACTTAAAAATGATTGTTTTACAGTAAATGAGAAGAACTGTGTGACTCGGCCACGTAGAAATGTAGGAATGTTCTAGTAGCGGAAGAGGGAAAAGATTTCTTTGTCAGCCTTTTTTTTCCTCTCTCCTTTTCTGTAGGACTCCTCCTTTTCTTGATTACTAAATCTTTCCATCAGCAGCCCAGATCTTCTTTCTGTCAGACTAAAGTTTTCCACTGGCCTCCCGAGGATCCTGAACAAGAATGATGATCTTCTGTGACCAGAGGCAAATGGCTGGTTCATGCAAACAGAAGACTGGAGTAAAAAAAAGCACCAAGCTGGCTGCAGGTCAGCACAAGGAGAGTTGAAAAGTTAAATGTCACACACTGATGTGAACAACTAAATTCCCTGTGCACTGACCTTTGACCTGGGGGATGCACTGCTCTGCTGGACATGGACTCTTTGATTAGAGGCGTTTGCAGGCAGCATCTTGAACACACACACACACACACACACACACACACACACACACACACACACACACACACACACACACACACACACACACACACACACACACACACACACACACACACACGCGCGCGCACACATGCTCATGACGTTCTACTTCCTCCCATGCTTGGGCGACGCCCCGGTCCAGTCCCATAAGTGGTCCAAATGTGATCCTGATGTTATGGTAAACCCCCCATCCCCTGAACCAGAACTGAGGTTGTTAAACGTGGTTTTTGCACCCCTCCCATCGTCCTCAGCTGCTGCAGAGCGACATTGACATGAGACAGCTGTTGCTGCGGTGAGAGGGTGAGTGGGATGCAGTCGGCTGTGAACGGAGAGGACGCTCAGACACATGGTGACGGGGGGGGGGGGGGTTGTCACCTCTAATGTGCACATCGACTCACAAATTACTCGAGTGTTAACCGTTTTATCTGTATTTCAATCTGTGGTTGGCTTTCAGCAAATTAACAACAGAAGATGAGAACGTTTAAAAGCTGGGATGAAATAGAAGGCCTTGGAATGCAGAGAAGCTGCAGAAAATCTTTACACAAGCTGAAGAGTCTGCCTGGAAGACAGGAAGAGGGAGTCTATCTGTGGAAAAAGACAGCTGGTATCATGCGGCCCTGTCATCAAACTCTTCCTCTTTAACTGTGGAAACAACAAAACAAAGACAGAGACTCTAAACTGTAAAAGGGGAGCCGATAGCGTGGACAAAGGAGGTGGAAATAGCCTTATTATAAGCTGATCTCTGCCTAATGGCTGATTTAGGCTTAAACATTTGAGTCACGGTGAGTCAGAGTGTGTGTGACTGCGTGACCCTCGTGCTCCTGCCTAAATATGTGATGCCACATTAGTGGCGCCTGTTGCTTTCAGCAGAAGCTCAGATCCAGGTGCAGATCCTCATGTAAGACACTCACATGTTGTTCATCCATGTTGGTGTGTGAGGTGCTGAGTGACACACCCTGTTCCCTTCTGTCAGGATGTGTCAGCACTTCCATGGTCTTTTTCTCTTTGTCCTTTGCACCTCCATCTCCGTTTCAGCTTCGTCCTGCAGCTTCCCCGAGAACGGTGGTGTCCTTTTAGTCAATTCTTAGTCAAGATAGTTTTTCTCCCCGCTGCTCTCCTCAAGTGACCTTTTGCAAAGACTTAGAGATTAGCAGTATTACTACACTTAAAGAAGAAAACTGGACTTTTTCTCAGAGGGCACCACCTAGAGGCAGTAAGATCCATTGCATCTTAAGCCTCTCTCCTTACTTCCATGATTATGGCTGGAAGCAACATCTCTCATTCGTGAACGTGCACCTCTAGCCAGCAAACGGAGCTAAAACTCATAGAGTTGTCAATGTCTCAAGTTGTTTATCTTACAAAAATATAATTCAATAAATAAACAATTAAAGAGTTATTTGTCTATAAGAAGGGCCAACTACTTAGCGCCTGTCTTTGTATGTCCGTAAACGCACGAGCACGATCTGTGACTGACATCTGTATGTGAGCAGATGTCTATCGCTGTTGGCTAACAGACATAAAGGACATGAATCATCAGCTCCAACTGCTTGAAAAACTGCATTTACTTGATGTTATGATCTTTTGAAGCATCAAATTTTAACTCAAAATTTTGTAAAAATTACCAAGTTATGATCATTGTTGTGCTTGCTTTGGTCAGTTAGCTGTAGATGACCCCAGCTGGTAAAACAATTTGTTTCTGATGGCCCCACTTGAATCCATCCAGTAGTGCGTTAGGTAATTCACTGACACCCACCTTCTGTTACCCTTCGTGGAGCAGTAAATCTCCTTTTTAGCAGAGATGGCACGAAATTTACGTTTTAATGCTTTAATCGAGCCAACGATCCCTAGAGATTTCATCAGTGCACAGTCCAGTGGATCCCTCAGATTATATCCACAGGATGTGTTTTGTTTCACGTGATGCAGGAGGATCGAGGGAGACGGTGGTCGAGGTGCATATTGGTGGTAAATTGCCTCCTTTCCTGTTCAGCTGATATCTTGTTGTGTCTTTGACTCTTCCTGAGATGCTCAGCAGACTCTGCCTCTAATTAATTGTTTTTTATTTTTTCCCGTGGGAAGAACAAGGTAGTATCACACACACACACGCACACACGCACACACGCGCACACGCGCGCACGCGCGCACACACTCACACACACACACACACACACACACACACACACACACACACACACACACACACACACACACACACACTTAGTGGGCCTATACTTATCATGTGATGTGAACCTTGTGAGAGCTGACGTTGTTATTGGAGATACATTCCAGCAGGGTATAGAGGAGATCTTAGGTGTGAGAGTGTGTCTGTGTAAGAAAACACTGCAGACCATCCATCAGCAGGTCGGCACGGTAACTTCACACCACCTGCAACACAACCACGGACCCCCATTTCAGACGCTTTCCTCCGCCTGCTGAAACAGGGTTTGTCACAGCCAAGTGGAGCCTGCAGTCTCAGTCAGCGTCTCCTCCAATGGAGATAGAAGACTTCGTTGCAGGACACGGAGTCAGAGAGGGGTCATGTCTCATGCATTTCTGTCACTTCCTGTCAACACAACACAGAGGAATTTTAGGAAAAGCTTCTTTGGGGAGGACTCTCAGACTAACACTTTAGTTTATATGTTGCTGTCAGCTCACTCTAACAAAGAAAAAGTTCTTGTCAACATTTATAAGCCTGGAGGGTATCGTATTCTGCAGTAGATGCTGACGTTTGACCACCTGGTCTCCATAGAAACACCACTTCTGAGCACAGAAATCTTACAGTTCTTCTAAATGAATTGTGTTTATATACTTGATGGAAACAATGCATTTTTATTATCTGGCTACTCAAAAGCACCCAGAACATACATCTTATTCAAACTAAACTTGTTATAATTTCCAGTAATGACTATGTCTAGGCTGCAGTTTCTCCAAATAATTGACTCCAAGCTGCTCATTAGAGCTCAGGTCCTATAATAAAACGATTTTACTGATGTGGAGAAAAAAAACTATCTACATTGCACCTGCAGATCTTTAGCAGGCTCCCACAGGAAGTATTTATTCTTAAAGGAAGAAATGTGGAATGCACTATTTGACCCAAATGTAATGATAATCAATCACTATATGGAAAGTAACCACATAAACATACATTTATTTCCCAAAGAACTTAAAGTCATAAATAAAGTCACGATCTTACCTGCAGCAGACAGAGTGATTTCAGTTTGGAGAATTAGGGAGAAAGTCTCATAGGTAAATCAAGCTGATGATGAGTGAGGTCAGGACCTTTTACAGCCTTCTAAAATAACTCAAATCTCATAAATTTCAAAGTGCTTCAAGCAAAATCTGTAGTATTTGTAGTTTTCAAGTGTATCAGAACCTCTGGGAAATGCGCTCCTCTGCCTTCCTGCTATCGCTTAAAGGTCTTTAGCTTAGCTTAGATGCTGGATTGTTGTGGTGCTATTGGATGCACAAATCAATCAGTTGATCAAAGTTTTTTTATAGAGCACTTTTGAATACCCTGGAAGGTATCCAAAGTGCTTTTCTGAAGGATTGAAGGTGAAACAAAGAGATCAAAGAGATACAACAACAGTTAAAAATATAACTTCAGACATACAAACTGCCTTTGGAAGCCAATGTGTGGTGTGTGTGAACACCACGGTGGTTTGGAGGGGTAAAAATTATACATCCAGCCTCGTCCTTGGTGAGGAGCAAAAAGTCATCAGAAAGCTACAACTGGAAATGATCAAGGCTGTAACTGAATCCAGACTTGTGGGCAAGTAGATTTGATTGTCATCAGCATAGCAATGCCAAGCCACGATTACTCCAAGTGATAGCATACTCAGCGAGAAGAGCAGTGGACCTAGGACTGACACCAGGGGAACACCACGAGATAGTGGAGCCTGCAATGAACGAGCGTCACTGAAAATCATCTGCCTGACAGATAGGAAGCAAACCATTTTAGGACCGTTCCACCAAAACAAACAAGTCTGTCAAGGCATGAGACGAGGATTTTATGATCGACCGTATAAAAGGCAGCTGAGAGAATCCACATGGAAACATGTTGGTCCTCTTGAAGTACGACAATATTAAAATCCTGTATGGTTGATTCTTGAGACATGTTTATGTTTATTTATTTGAGACGCTTTTATCCAAAGCAACTTACAATTTATAACCTAGGGCATGTTGTGGTCTGTGGGGGAAACCGGAGTACCCGGAGGAAACCCGCGCATGCATGGGGAGAACACACAACTCCACGCAGAAAAGGCCACAGCCGAGTTTCGAACCTGCAACTTTCATGCTGCGAGGTAACAGTGCTAACAACTGCGCCACCATGCAGCCCACGTGGTTGCTTTTAGGGATTTTAATAAAACTAGCGATTTGTCCTGCAGTACCACCGACTGTCCTCTACTGGTGGCCATGAGTGCTTAACGTTTCCCCCACTAGGCTAACAAGTAGGTCACATGATTGGAAACAATGACTAAATTAGTACACGACATTATTTTTGCACCAGTTATGTAAACAAAGTAGTTACGTTTAGCATGTTCAGTTTAGCACAAAGTGTTTCACATGTGTAGAAACCAACTGTGAATCACCTCAGGTGCAAATTAGCAAAAAGATCACACATGTGCTACAAATGCTATTTACATTTCAGAACTTCTATCTAGATCTCTAAATCCTCTCAAAGGGACATTTGTTCTTCTCAGCGCTTCAAAGGTAACAGAGTCTATATGCACAGGTGCAATTAGCTCACATTTGTGTACAAGGATGTGTGTTTGTCATACACATGGGGTGTTCACCAAGCATCAATGCTTACTTGACTGCATGATGAAAAAGGTATGAAAAGTGTTTGCACCCTTGATGATAAGACTTTGCAGTTTTCAAACTTATGTTAAATCCATCTTGTTGTGGATTTGATCAATCTAAAATAATTCTATCTATCATCTATCTATCTATCTATCTATCTATCTATCTATCTATCTATCTATCTATCTATCTGTCTGTCTGTCTGTCTGTCTGTCTGTCTGTCTGTCTGTCTGTCTGTCTGTCTATCTATCTATCTATCTATCATCTATCTATCTATCTATCTATCTATCTATCTATCTATCTATCTATCTATCTATCTATCTATCTATCTATCTATCTATCCATCCATCCATCCATCCATCCATCCATCCATCCATCCATCCATCCATCCATCCATCCATCCATCCATCCATCCATCCATCCATCCATCCATCCATCCATCCATCCATCTATCTATCTATCTATCTATCTATCTATCTATCTATCTATCTATCTATCTATCTATCTATCTATCTATCTATCTATCTATCTATCTATCTATCTATCTATCTATCTATCTATCTATCTATCTATCTATCTATCTATCTATCTATCTATCTATCATTAGATCTACGGTATCTTTTATTAGAATAAACACTGCTGCCTGAACGCATCCCTCTCTTGGAGCCCATGATGCGTTCAGGGACGAGCTGTTGACCCGTCTGTCACGCTCCTGGAGCCCCCGCCCCGCTGCTCTCTTAACGGGAACTCCCCCTAAGTTCCCCGGTTCTCTCCTCTCTCTGCTCATTCTCTCTATAAGCTGTCACACACACACACTACCCACACACACACCTTCCACACATGGACCCGCGGCGTGCTGAAGCAGACCGTGTACTCTCTCAGTTGCTCCCCGGTTACCGAAAAGCAGCTGTTTAGTAAATCTGCAGTCTACTTGGATCCTCGTCGTGAACCGAGTTTTTTGGGACTCTTCCGGAGGAGTGAACGGTGGACTGGGAGGTAGGAACTGGTGTCAGCAGGATGGTTTTCGTCTTATTACCGTGTTCCCGGGCTGCGTTAAAGGCACCAGTCAGCTGCAGTGTTTTTGCCCGCCGGTCTTTTCTTTTTTTTATCGGTGTTTATTGAAGTCTTTGCGCGCGCGACGCTTGTATTTATGTGCGCGCGTGCCCTTTCACATCAAAGGGGGGATCCTCCAGTTGTGTGAAAGGAAGTTAGGAGATTTCACGCGTAGTTTCCAACAGATTGAAGGGTTTAACCGGGACTACGCTTGCTAAAAGTAGCTGCAGGAGTTCCTTTGCCTTAAACTTAAGATAAAAGGTCCAAACATTTTGATTTTTTGATTAATTAAACGCTAATTAGAATAAATGCATGCATGTTTTGTTAAAACTTTCACTACATACGCAATAACAACGATTTAATAAATCCTGCACACGTTTAAAGCTTCATGGCAAACAAACATCACTTGAACATTCTTTAAATGTGACATTTAAAAATGTTAATTTTTTTATTAATTAGCACACAAGCTGCCTATTTTAGGTGCATTTTTGTTCAGCATCAACAGGCTGAGAAGGCTTTCAGAAAGTCTCCAGCAGCACGACTAGATAAATATTTAATTTTTCCAGGACTGCTTTAAATAAAAAAGTCTCTGCAGGAGACATATTAAACATTTAGAAGCGGTGGCAAATAGGAGAAGATGTGTGTATTTGTGGGTTTTTGCTGCTGCTGCTAGGTGTGTGTGTGTGTGCGTGCGCGCGCGCACGTAAGTGGCCTCCTGTGTGGTGATATCCTGCCAGGTCCTGTGAGGTGGGGGTCAGTCACAGGGTCTCTCCCCTTTGGAATTATCCTAAAATAGATGCAGCTCACACAAGAACACACTTTTAGGAGCCAATCACATTAATGCATCTTCTGCTAACAGTCAGCCATAATGACGTCGGCGCTTGATGTCACACATTAACCATTAGTTTGAAATCTCTAAGCAGCGCATACTGGAGTGATGTTAAAGTATGTTATCCTTCTGGATGCTGACAGCGTATCCCTTTATTATTGTGTTTCCTTCAGTCCCATCCAATCCACTTAAGTCTGATAAGTGTGCATTTTTATTTCTGGATTTGATTGTCTCATCACAGCTGAACTTGGATTTTCATTGCAGATTACATATTTCTTTCAGCTTCTTTTTCCATGGAGTTGTTTTCTTTGCAGAAATCATTTTGAACATCATGCATTTAAGACAACTCTGCATTTTAAAAGTGTTTGTTGTCTGGCTTTTCTTCATTTTCTCCCTGATTGGTCCGGTGGATGCAACTGTGAAATGATAGATGAGCAAGTGTGTGTTCCTTAGTTTGACCACTGCTGGCTGGGGATGTGTGTGTGTGTGTGTGTGTGTGTGTGTGTGTGTGTGTGTGTGTGTGTGTATGTGTACCTGTCTTTAAATAAAATTGAGGAACAATGGCTAAATTTTCCCTTATAAAGTGAGGACATTTTGCCTGGTCCTCCCTTTGGTACAATGTTACAGAGTGCGTTAGTTTTAGCGGTATGGTGTAAATGAAGTTTTAGTTTAGGAATAGGCTGGTAATGGTAATGGTTATGGTTAAGCATAATTCAGTCACTAAAATGAATTGGAGTCAATGACAGTCCTCACAAGAATGCAAGACGAGTGTGTGTGTGTGTGTGTGTGTGTGTGTGCGCGTGCGTGCGTGCGTGTGTGTGTGTGTGTGTGTGTGTGTGTGTGTGTGTGTTAGGGAGAAACTAAGGAGTCATGCAGCTGTAACTTGAGCCTATATGAACACACTGACTTTTGGGAAACCACAAAGAGTGTTCTCCATGCATTGCGGGGAATCTGGATGATTGTGTATATTACATCACCTGCTACTACACGTCATTTTATATAACATGCAGACTTATGCTATCACCTTGATTCCTTTGACCTTTTGATAAATGACTATACTCCTAAAACGACCTTTTTGAATAACTTTTCATGTAACTTCTAGTACTTAGAAGAAAAGCTGCATTTGAAATGTGAAAAAATGCATCTTTGAGACTTGCTAAGGGTGCCATAGAGTATTCTGAACATGTTTTACTCTTAATCGTGATATATTTAAGCTCTTACCAAAAAGTTGTCATTTGCAATTTTGTTGTTTTATTTCCAAAATCTCATCAGGAAACATTTGGAAAAAATTGTTTATTTACAGATTACCAAGGCAACCATCACAATTTCGTTCATGAAAGTCATGGCAGCACTGTAAAAATAATATATTCTAGTTATAAAAAGTATTTTTTCCAGTTCTAATATTAAATGAGTGGATCACCTACACACAACTAGTAAGAGACCAACATGTCACTGGAAGCTGGATTGTGGAAGTAATAAAAAATAATCTTCTGGTATCAAGCTTGAGTCTTTAAAAATATTTGAGTGTTGGTCACATGGATCAAGTGATTCATGACATTTGTTTATACCAGCCCTCAAAATGTGCAACGCTAATGGCAGTTCCTATTCTAAACACTAGGTGTCACTATTGAGTAAATACTGTTGCACTGCAAACATTACACATTAGAGAAGTACATTGTGTGTACAAAAACAGTTATTCACTTTCAAATCATCTGCTTTACTTTTAAATATTGAATATGCATTTTTAACTCCAGTGATTTTAAAAAAAATCTGTACCTGAACAGACTACCAGGTACCTCTTACACAAAGGTAAACAGTCACTAATACATGTTCCACCTGCCCAAACGACCCAAAAGCAGCCTGCTTGAAACACATTGTGACGTATTTTTCAAATTTGTCAAAGATTACGCTTTTTTTCTGTAAAATATTGTAAAGAGTTTCTGAAAACATTTACAGTAAAATAAAGAAATGAACTATCGAAATGCATAAGTAACAGCTGAAGGTGATACAAGGAAGTCGAAGCGTAGCAGATTACTGAAGCTTATAAAGAACAAGTAGATTTTATTTGTTTAAAGTGAGGCTCAAACCTCCAGTCCTGCTATTAAAAATGGACTACTCTCCCTTTCACAGCTCTATTGTTGCGTTACAGCACGCCGTTTTGTTGGTTTCCTTGGTGATGTGTCAACATGAGAATTCATTATGTGAACGAAGAAATCCTGCCCAGCCCTAAAAGTGGGCACAGCAGGTAGCGACTGGCCCTTGTGCATGCTGAGAAGTCTCTGTTAGTGGGGAGACAGCATGGTGCAAAAGCAATGTGCAAAAAGCTCTATATCTGTGGCTGCTTGGCTGTGTGATGAGAAATGTAAAGTATTAAACACGTTCCACATGCCTGTTAAATCTGAAGGCTTTATCAAGCATATTGGAGTTGAAGACAAAATATCATGAGAAAATATGCAAAAACATTTTGGAATAACACAGAAAACCCTATTTATTCAATAACAAACATTTCCTAAAGCTGCTTCCTGATTGCACTTTTTGACTCATGGAAGTGTGTTCCAGAGGCCTACAATGACTCGATGACTATTATGACATCAGATTTGTACCCCGCATTTATTAAACAGGTTAAAAATTCTAGGTATGCAAGAACAAACCCTGAATGTGGTCACTGATGTTCTGAAACATGACCTCTTTCAACCTCTCAACTATTGAGCACCACCTGTTACTGGATAGGCTGAGAGACTGGGTAGGTCTATCAGGAACTGCTCTGGAGTGGTTCTCCATAGACTTTCCCGCTCGTCTTTTGCCCTGCCCACCTGCCGGTACGGGACCCAGACAGACGCCACCCTACCTGGTCTGTCCTGGCCCATATGTAAAACTGCCTATGGTGTCCCTCAAGGTACTGTGCTGGGGCCTGTATTGTTTCTCCATTATCTGCTACCTCTCCAGCACATGCTGAGTTTATTTAAAGGAACCTCCTACCATATTTATGCAAATGACATCCAACTGTACATCTCCTTTAAGCCCCATGAGATGTCTAAGCTGCAGCTGTTACACACCTGCTTAGACTCTATTAAAACCTGGATGGCTGGGAACTTTCTACAGCTGAATGAAGATAAGACTGAGATCCTCATCTGTGCCCCAGACAAGCTGATTCCCAAAGTCAGAGACTCTCTTGGTCAGCTTGCTTCTCACACCAAACCTTCTGTCAGGAATCTTGGTGTGACCTTTGACCCAGCTCTCACCCTGGATTCTCATGTCAGTTCTCTTGTTCACTCTTCCTTCTTCCATCTCAGGAAGATTGCTAAGCTGAGTCCCATTCTGTCCCGCTCTGAACTTGAGACAGTTATCCACACCTTCATCTCCTCACACTTAGACTACTGTAACTCTCTTTTCATGTGTCTGAGCAGAACCTCCCTGAACCGTCTACAGGTGGTTCAGAACGCTTGTGCTCGGCTTCTGACCAAGTCCTCCAAACAAACCCGCATCACCCCGCTTCTCCTCCAGCTTCACTGGCTGCCAGTCAACTTCAGGGTTCATTTCAAGATCCTGGTTCTGGTCTATAGGGCCTTACATGGACAAGCACCATCTTACATTGGTGATCTTCTTAGTCCCTACACCCCCAGCAGGTCCCTGAGGTCCAGTGATCAAAGCCTACTGGTTGTGCAGCACCAGGCTAAAGACCAAAGGTGACAGATCATTTGCTGCTGTGGCCCCCAGACTCTGGAACTCTCTCCCCCTGAGCCTGAGATCAGTGGACTCAGTGGTGAAAACTCACCTGTTCAGGATGGCTTTTGCGTGACCTTCTGTTTATTCTTCCTCACTACCTTCTTTTCATTCTGCTACGCCATTTTTATATATTTTTAAAATTACCTTTTCATTTTATCTTTTTTTTTGTGAAGCTCTTCGTGATTTTTACCTTGGGAGGCGCTATATAAAAAAATAGTTTCTTCTTCCCAGTAAAGTTATCCAAGAACCTAAAAGGTATTTGTACATTTTTGCCCTTTTATTTCTCTGAGTAGATGTTCAGTGGGAGGACCAGTGGGTGGATGGGCATCAGAGTGGGAGTCCTGTTTGGTTTCCTCACATTCCCTCAAGCATGTGCGTCTTTTCACGAGTGCTTGTGTCTCCAAAGCTTTGCGCGCGCGCGTGTGTGTATCTCATCCATCTCTCTGTGTGTGGGTGTGTGTGTTTATTGATGGATGATGATATTAATCTGGGTTTTATCCATTTCTCATATAGGTGTAGAAGAATGGTAAATGCCTACTAACAGTTTCCCACTGGAGTTGACTGGGAGTAATGACTGTGGTTGTGGCGGTTGGCTGCAGACAGATGGAGGTTGGATCTGTGGGTTGAGTCACAAACTGTAGACTTACTGCATCCTATTTTTTTTTCTTTTTCTTTTTTACATCAGGTCTATTTAAATCAGCACAACAGAGAAAAACAACAAATTCTATACAGATTTGCATTATTTGCTGTAACAGTGTAAGATACAGAATCAGTTTGATATTTGTTTTATAAATATTCTCCTGGTCCAAACTGTCACTACTACTTGATGTTTGGCTTTTAAGCGTTTGCAAAAATATCTCTTCATGCTTCATTTGTTGGAAAATGTCCTTTTAAATATCAGGGATGGACAATATATCGGCATCAATTTTGGTGTCGGCCAATGTTAGTAATTTTTTAACATATCGGTATCGGTTCGATAAATAAAACTGGGCCGATATTAACAACAGATATTTTTTCAATCTTGTCTCCATTTGTTTGCCTGTTTCAGAGGGTGGGGCTAATTGTTAAGTCATGTGACAGTGAATGTAGTCCTCTCAGAAGTGTGTGTGTGGTGTGTGTACATAATAATGTAAATTCAGCTTTAATAACTTTCATTCTATACAAAATCTGCTGATTTTAGAAGCATTCATGTCAGTATATCAGTATCGGCGAATATTGGTTATCGGCCATAACAGTGGCCGGATATCGGTATCGGCCCAAAATATTTCATATCGGTCCATCACTATTAAATATTTAAGGATGGGAAGTATGAAAACGTAGGAGCACAGGTTTAATTAGTGACTCTGTGGCATATAAACATACGTGACTCGATCACTGTTTCTGGAGTATGAGGGAGTTATTTGTTTCAGAAAAAGCTTTTGGTGCTTTTTAGTTTCAGTTAAAGTTTGTAAAGTTTGCGTAGGTGTGTAATTTCCATGTGTGAGGTGCAGATGCCTGCTCTGGAGCTGTTGAAATTTAGAATATGAGAAATTTCCACCTTGAGCCCTTCTTTACTTGGCAACCAAACTGCAAATAAAATGAGACACGATCAAGACACTTTGTAGCGAAACTGTGAACGTGAGAAACTAGGGTTATTTCTAACGCAAGACAAATTAGGCCATTTAGAGAGAAGTTCTCCCAAATATCAAAGAAATCAGCGATGCAGTTCAAATTTGCACACACATTTTTTCACGGTTTACAGTATTGACTATTTTCTTTCGTGCAGGTGCATGGTTGCATCGACTGCAGTGACCAGCTGGCCACTTTCACCATACACACAAATATGCATGCTCAATGAGAGGTTTTATATTTTTATCCGGGTGTTTCAATTCTCTTGATAAAGAGAACATTTGAAATATGACCTGCTTCAGTAAGGATTTTGCAGCACTGCAAGTCTCATTTTTCTGTACTTAATTAGTCTAAAAAGCAGATCCACTAATGTGCAGCACGGTGCAAAAATCATGAGTTACATCTACGAAAAGGCCAAGGAGAACATCCTGACAGGCAAGAAATCCATTTCCCGCCTCTAATGGTTAATTGAAAACCGAGCATGACTTCTCATAATTAGAACAAAAGAAATGGCTGCAGGGCTAAAGGACGATTTACAATGACTGAGCAGGGATGTCTAAAAAAGGGAGAAACATCAGTAGACAAACGATGAACAGACTCATGAATCATCGTTTAGTCAGTCATCAACTTTATTCCCATTCTCCACCTAATAGTCCGTTTGGAAATCTCTTTGCTGCAGCAAAACACTATTTATAGATGGAAGTGCTTAAAAGAAGAGAATGGAAGCCAATTTCTCAAGACATCTTTCAAAGCTGGTGAGGAAGTCGGTCTCCTTGGAAGAAAAATATAAGGAAATCAAGCGACTTAAGAGTTTTACTCATTTACATTTAGTTTATAATAGTGGTTTCTGAAAGTGCACCGTGGAAGTGAGAGATAAACCAATACAACACGTAACAGGAAGTCAGGAGGTAGAAACGCCATACAGAGACCTGCCTGATTTGTTATTAAAATAAACCTTTAGGAACTTTTTAGTTGCATCATTCTGGAATTCTGTCTGTCTCCACGTCTGGACGGGTGTGTGTCTGTTCAGATGGGTGTGGTGTGTTTCTGTATTCCAGTGAACATTAAACTGAGTGCCAGGCCACTGACGGATGCTGGACCTCTCACATTTCTGCTTTCTAATTGATTTAGAGCATGATTTATGTCTTTGCACCCCCGTGCTTGCCTATCCATAGTTGAGCAACGCATAATCAAGGACACACCCATGTTCAGACACATGCACTACATTCACACACTGGATCTGCATGTTACTCATCATCTGCAGCACAGGGCACTGTTGTGTTAGACTCTTTTCCTGTGACATAGTAACTTTTTCCTGCAGTATGTGTGTGTGTGTGTGTGTGTGTGTGTGTGTGGTCGTCTCATGTTCCATGTGACGCTGCTGGCTG